>NW_024883187.1:0-125967 GCF_019059575.1 Amphibalanus amphitrite
GACAGACAGACAGACAGACAGACAGACAGACAGACAGACAGACAGACAGACAGACAGACAGACAGACAGACAGACAGACAGACAGACAGACAGACAGACAGACAGACAGACAGACAGACAGACAGACAGACAGACAGACAGACAGACAGACAGACAGACAGACAGACAGACAGACAGACAGACAGACAGACAGACAGACAGACAGACAGACAGACAGACAGACAGACAGACAGACAGACAGACAGACAGACAGACAGACAGACAGACAGACAGACAGACAGACAGACAGACAGACAGACAGACAGACAGACAGACAGACAGACAGACAGACAGACAGACAGACAGACAGACAGACAGACAGACAGACAGACAGACAGACAGACAGACAGACAGACAGACAGACAGACAGACAGACAGACAGACAGACAGACAGACAGACAGACAGACAGACAGACAGACAGACAGACAGACAGACAGACAGACAGACAGACAGACAGACAGACAGACAGACAGACAGACAGACAGACAGACAGACAGACAGACAGACAGACAGACAGACAGACAGACAGACAGACAGACAGACAGACAGACAGACAGACAGACAGACAGACAGACAGACAGACAGACAGACAGACAGACAGACAGACAGACAGACAGACAGACAGACAGACAGACAGACAGACAGACAGACAGACAGACAGACAGACAGACAGACAGACAGACAGACAGACAGACAGACAGACAGACAGACAGACAGACAGACAGACAGACAGACAGACAGACAGACAGACAGACAGACAGACAGACAGACAGACAGACAGACAGACAGACAGACAGACAGACAGACAGACAGACAGACAGACAGACAGACAGACAGACAGACAGACAGACAGACAGACAGAGACAGAGAGACAGAAGGGTAGGGAAAGGGGAGAGTGACCATGCAACTCTGAGCCCAAACTGGGAGAGCTGCGGCGCCGCGATGTCCCAGCACGGTCCGTCCAGTGTACGGTATAGGGGAGACCGGCTCAGCGGCGCTGCACGCCGTCGTATACCCACTGGCAGGTGATTCATACCCACCACTGTCCACCCGTCAAAACCCAAGGTTAGTTGCGGTAAAATGCTTTTGAAGAGAGCGTCCAGCATCAACGATACTGCGCTGCTCCAGCCAAAAGACGATTCTGATTCAGTCTACTAAAAGGAGACAGCAAAAATGTTCCTCCCGCTGAATCTATCTTTCTGCGACGAATGATTTGCATGGTTGGCGTTTTGTAAAGCGGTGAGGAAACCCTAGCAGCGATCGTTCACACCTGCCACTCACCGGGCCCGCCGAGCGGACACGCACCGGTCCCGGGGACTTGTGTAACCGCCTCTCCCACCGGGGAACCTTCACCAGATCACACGCAAACAAACGGCCATTTCGCTTTTGCTGGTCGTTTATCAGCATGAATGACAAAACGGGCATCGTCTGGGAGCTGTGGCGCCGCAGTTGCTCTCCAGGGAGTACCGCCCCCGAGAAAGGTGGTCCTAGAGCAGGACCAAGACTGGCTACTTCGCGGCGTGATCCGCACTGGAGACCGGCAGAGTCAGCAAAAAATATGTCTGATTGAGCCAATGGCGAAACCAGGCAGGCTGGTCGAAGAATACTTTGCCTGGTCCACCCTAACACTAATTGCGGGTCTGTTTTTTTTTAGTACGCTCAAAGCTTCTTATGATTTGCGGCACACGAGCTTGTGAATGCAGAGGTGAGTAACAAACTCCAAACCGACATCTCCCTTCTCAGTCTTCCGGCACCCACACCCCTTCCTCACACGCTGAGCACGCGGTCTCAACTCGAGTAAAAACGTCCCCGCTGAATCAGCGGGCGGTGTGTGCGTCAGACCACAGGGGCAGCACGCAGCGGGGTGGGGTAATCACAGACCGGGAGGGGTGCCGAGCGCAGAGAATAGGGAAACGCCGCGGCACAGGGGGTGGGGTGAGAGGTGCACACTCGCTTCGCAGCCACGCCCGGCTAGTTAGCACTCGGACCAGTTTTTGTCCGACATTTACCGTGTAGCAACGCTGGATGGCGGGCTGGAAACTTGATCCAATTCATTTAGCCAGCCGCAAGTGCGATCAGAACCATGTGTTTTGCTTACTATATCACTCATAGGAAATTAACATCACTCCTGTGTGAAAACTGATTTCCGCATTAGGATGTAACTATCATGACTGCCATGGCCGCTATCGACTTTTTAGTGACTGCATTTCAATTACACATATACTTAAATCTTGATTTCACGGCGTAATATGAAAATAGGTGGCTGGTCCGTTACAATGCAAATAATAACGCTGCCTTCGCTGCCTTAGTACAAACACTGACCTCTGAGCATAATTCAGCGAAGCAACCATTGATATGCGCATCTCACATCTGCTAACACTAAAGCGCATATCTAGGGTATCTGCGATGTATTATCGCCCTTCAATGGTCCCAGATCTGTCAGAATTTGAGGGCAATGAGTTCCTCGACGACTTATCGATCACTTTAATTGGAGCCTTGATGAACGATCGATCATCCGTTAGCTTGGTCAGTGACTATCACCTCCGTCCCGTCTCCGTACCGTCCCCGTCTCTTCTGTCCCGTCTCCATCCCGTCTCTACAGATTAGCCGTTGTTGGTTTACGTAAGCGGGTCGAGGTGCGTCCCGCCGCGCCGGTCGGCTCTACCGTTGTGCGCGTTGTTGGCACGTTAGCGCTAAATTTACGGACGCTCCTCTCACCCGGCGCTGCCACCCACACATCCCAGAGAACTTCGAGGAGCGGCCGGCACCGATCCGGAGAGCGGCCGGGCCCGGTCCGGAGTGAGATCCAGACTCTGTCCTGGCCGACCGCAGAGTCCGTCGGCTGGTCCATTCAAAATAAAGAACTGGGTAAATAGAGAGATTTAGGGATGAGAAGGAAGAAGCATCAAATGCACCATATGTTCAGTTAATGCCATAGCCAGGTTAATTCATTTGCTTGCTATGCACCACAAGCACTCACCCCACTCTCTGCACACCATGGTGTGAGTATGGCGTGGGAATAACAGATGGTGAAGAAATGTCATCCGCTGGTTAGGTAAAATAAGCGCTGATCACTGCACTCGGTCAAGAACAGTAGCCGGATGGTCCCATTCTATTTGTTATGCTCTTGAGTGAATCCAAGATGGACTCACTTCAAACTATCACTCAAACCTAGCATGCTTCATTCGACACAGAGCAGCTCAATTCAGACGCAGACCCGTGTGACAGCCGGGTCCCCAGACCGAGCCACAGCTTCCGTCACCGTATACCGCTACTCGGTAATTAAACAGAACACCCCATAACGTGGGCGGAATGATTGGAGTTCCGGAGGGGAGGGCGGACGGTGGGAGCTCGATATGGAGTCCGGCAGACGGGTCTGATCCCAGAGACGGCTGTCACTGATCGTCACTGGCCGACCACAAATGGCCATGAATCCGTCAGTGCTTCATGCTCAGCGCGGCAGCCACCGTCAGCCCAGTGTGTGTTAGACTGGGGAGGCCCACAAACTTAACCTGGCGGAAATGGTCCAGCGTCTAGCCGGATTAAGCCCGATCAGGAAACAGATAAATTAGTAGACGGGTTAATTCTCGGCGCGTGTTGTCGCTATTAGCGCAGCGGTCAACATCCGTTCAATAGGTGACAAAAACGCCAGCTGGATCCTTCCTATCCTACTGGACACGTAACCGGCTCACCGCCCGCCGGGACCACTTTCCGACGATGGTTTTTCGTAAACACCGTCGAGCGATTAGCACTAATTGCGAGCGCAGTATCCTTGACACGTTGTCACACGGTACTTGTTTTATTGTTGGACGCAGCACCCGGTGACCCGTCGTGGCCTTCTGCGTTCGGCCATCGAAGCCCCGGGCATCCCTCTAGAGGCCATTTGTCACCGAAAAGTGCCACCGCTGCCAGTGGCGGGTCACCGTGGGGTCACCACGAGATCACCGCCGGGTCAGCGGGGGTCACCCCCGGGCGCACATCGACACCCATAGCAGCGTATGTCCCTGAGCTGAACCCGCGTTTCGCCGGCTCCCGTATCACGCAGAGCAGTCGGCGCCCCCTGCCTCCCTGCGGGCGGCCAGGTCAGACCAGAGCCGACATGTCACCGGGTAGGATAGACAATAGGCTGGCTCTGTGGGTACCATCCTAGTCAGTGGGACACGGCCTAGTGAGACGGAGAAGCGCGACAGGCGCAACCACAGCCGCCATTACCAGCTGATCTAATAGGGCACGGCGGTAAAAAGGCGTCCGTAAATTACTTTCACAATGCCGCGACTGGTCTTACGGGGACATGTTTGTAGCGAAGGGAGACAAGTTCATTATGATGCAAGGCACCGACGCATTGTTTGTGAGCGACCATGGGGTTGTTGTGTGTCGACCCAAACAGACTGGGTCAGAGGGTCTGAGAAGGGGAGCGTGAGGAATCACATGCGTGACTCGTCTACCTGTTCAAAGCTGAAATTGACATCATCATCATCAACATCAGCAACGACTGCAAGCACAAATGTAGGCACACAACAATTTGTAGGAGTGTCACTTCCCACAAACAATGCGTGTAAGATGAGCCTCATGATGGTGATGTGCTGACAAACAAGATACGCTGGCGTTGAAACTTACCTTGGGCGTTTTCTGCTGCTCTGTCATACTCCGGCGGTGAAACTGTCGCGTTAGGCCTGGACGACTTGGGGCTGCTTTTCACACCACTGCCACCACTTTCCGCCCGGTCCAGCTTCGGGAACTCCTCGGAACGAACACTCACGCCCAGCGACCTCGACTTCTGGACGAGTCTTTTGAGCACGCTCAGTTTGCGCCTTGTCTTTGGTGACGGCTCCGGTCGGTGCACGGTGTCGTCGTACCGACCTCTGTCTGGGGGTCGAGGCGATCCCCGCTCTAGCTCCCTGTTGGTGGAGTCGTCTCGCCAATCCACCACCTCTGCCTCTGAAGAGGTCAGGTGTCCCGTGTCGGCTGCCGGTGCCGCCTCCCCTGCCGAAGAGGCGTCAGTGGCCGTACTGACCCCCGAACTGCTGCCCGTGGAGCGGACCGTGCCCTCTGGACCGCCGCTGAAACACAGCTCGCCGCAGTCCCGGCCGACGGAGCCGGTCGGCGACATCGGTACCAGCGGAGCTCTTCGCTTTGGCAGTGGTCTTCGGGACAGCTGACGTCCGGAAGATGGCTGGTCGCCAACAGAAACGTTAGATACTTCGCTTCCTCTAGACTCCTTGGAAGACCTGCTTCCTTTGCCATCCTCATCTTGCTCAGGCGGAGGACTCAGTCCACGATCATCATCAGCAGGATCGTACTCTCCCATGTGAAAGGTTCCACTGGATTCGACCTTCACTACCGTACGGTTGGTGACATCCTCTCTCTGCGTAGACCTGGCCCCGTGGCCTCCTCCGACCTCACGCCGAAGGATATCCTGGAGGCTGACCTGCCTCCGGTGCTTGTTACGGCCATCAGATGCTCCTCCAGTAGCGCCATTGACCGATACAGTGTGAGCCTCACTTCTCCCACCAGCAAGGGGTGAGTCGTCTCTATGACCATCAGCATTCTTACCACCGATGCTGACGCTGGTGCTGGCTCCAGAGACATTCTCCTCTCTGCGCCAGGCGCGGTGCCGAGCCGCCGACGGCGTGGACTTGGCACTGGAGCAGGGTGAGGCACCGGCGCCGCGCTGCGCCCGCGCCGACTCGCTCGCCGAGGACCGAGACCGCCGGATGGAGCGGCGTGTGATGTCGTTCCTCGACAGCGAGCTGTTGCGGTAGGGCGGCCGCGGCGGCGCCGAGCCCGTCTTGTCGCTGTCGCTGCGGCCGAGTCCGCGACGAGTTGGCGCCGGCCGCAGGTCACCCTCTTCCTCCGCGCGCCCTCCACTGGAGGAGCGCGGCCGTGGCAGCAGGTGCTTCCTCAGCAGGGCCGAGATGCGCTGCGGCGTCGGCGGTTTGGAGCTCAGCGGCGGTGTGTCAGGGGCGCTCCGTTCGGAGTAGTGCCGACCAGAGGGGCTCAGCGCCCCGGCAGAGCCGTGGTCCTGCCCGCGGGACGAAGGTCGCTCACTGGACGGTGTCCTCTCGCTGGTGTCCAGGTTCTGGAAGCTGATGCCGGAGCGGGCGCGGTAGACAACGGGTCCGCGGCCCGAGGAGTCGGGCTCGGCCACCACTGGCACTCGGCGCGGCTCTAGAGGCGGCCGGCCGGCACCGCGGCGATCGGTCAGGGCAGACATCGCCGTTCCCCGAGAGCAAGTCCTCAGTGTGGCTCAGTCGACTCCAGTCCTGTTTTATACGTCACACTAGTCCGGGTCGGTAGTCACAGTTGTTTGCCGTGGAGGAGAGTAGCGGCAGCACATCCACTCACAGTTTTAACGATCACCTCCTCTCCCGCTACCGTTCAACAACACAGATAACCGGCCACGGTTTTCGCGAGGCTCTCACAGCTCGCACGTGCAAATCACCTCCCTCTCAGCCTAGAAGCGAACTGCGTGTCAGAATTCGGGCCACCGCTGTCGACGCCGCTCATAAGCCTCCTATTGTAAGCCGCGGCTTCTCCGGGTGCTGACAGCCGCTCACGAAACTATGCCGTTCACTTTCGTTCTCATCCGCCACATGCGGTGGCAATCCGTCTAAGGCCGGACTCAGAACAGCTAAGACGCGCCAAGCCTGCGCATTTTTAGTCTGACGGAGATTGAGAAAACTGGCGAAGCCCGGGGTTCGTGCGGTGTTGTAAGAGACATGGGATGGGCTCGCCGTACCAGACCACAGCAGCACAGGATTAGGCATAGGGTGCTTTGAGGCTAACATAAACAGGGAGGACCGCACCTCCAGCAGACAAGACCTCCCTTGAGACGAGCTGCACATACGAATCAGCGTTAGGTAAAGGGGCTCTATCAAACTCACAAGGTAGTCACTGTGCTGATATATTGGGACAGGATGTGACATCATGTTTGGAATAAACACGACTGACCCCCGGGATTGCTTCAGCAGACTCTGCGACACCTCAGTGGCAGCCATAACGAGGACGGAAATCTGTAGATATCAGCTCTGCAGATACAGAACCTCGGCTGAATTCTTCAAAAATGTTCCGCCATCAGCTATATATTTTCGTAACTTCTGTCCAAAGATCTTTGATGGCAAATTATCCACTTTTGCCGCAGTCTCATTTGGTCACTAACATCTGTCATGTCATCCTCCTCCATCAACTTGACTGTGATTTGCATGTCAGATGTCGCTCTTGACATCTGCGGATCTGACCTGTGACCTGACCTCTCGCCCTGCCATCTGCAGACCTGACCCCCTGCCGCGCCCTTAGCGCGTGCCGCCGCGGCGGACGGAGATGGGAGCGGGCTGGACGCCACCGTCGACCTTGGTACCGACGCTGCAGCCGTCCCAGCAGCCTCCGTGGGGGCGGGGCCCTCGGCACCGTGCCTGGCCGTGCACCCTGCACGTGAGCAGGAGACTGAGACAGCGCCGGCGCGCGACGGCCGGACGCCAGGTCAGGTGATGGATCCACTGAGACACAATGGAACACACAGACGTCTTATGCGGTTAGCCGGACGGGGATGTCTGCTCAATCATCCTCGTCCAAAAAGGGCTACCGAGACTAAATATGCGAGACTAAAAAAGGAAAGCTTTTCCGCTGTCCATGATAATAAAGCTCAACACCACAAGGCCACCAACAACCAGTGCCGGAACTATCTGAAAGAATCTTGGCAGTAACCGCGTGTGTGAAGACTCTTAAAGTTCACGTGCAGGCAACATATGGTGGAGAATCGTGATCGGTCTGAGCTCTCAAGCGGGCCGTCAGGTGGGCCCGGTGAGGCGATCAACGACTGTGATTCGTCAGACGCACTGAGTGCCCTGCGGCAGTTTTCGTTCCAAAGTGGCGGCCGGTGAGGGTCAGCGGATTCGGCGGGGACAGGGTGATGGACGGTGCCCCACCCGACGCGACGGCCCGCCCCCGATCATCAGCGAGACAAATGGTGGAACCCCCGAGCCACCACAACCGCCGCCTTCGGCACGCATCCCGATCGACGCCGCTTGCTTGACCGACCCGAGAAACCACACGGTGACGGTACCAACAGTTGTCAGCTTCCCGAAGCTGACAAGGAACACATTCACAATCAACAACATACAAAAGTTTCCTCAGCGCGTTGTCGTGGCCGTCGTCGGGAGCTCCTTGGCCGATTACGACACACTGAGGGCCCCGGCGCGTGGAGAGGAGTCTCGTCTGAGAGAGGAGTCTCGTCCCTTCCCGTCAGCGCCGATGGCGTGTCACCGGCCGGCGGCGGGCTGCGTGCCGGGCCAGGAAGACGGATGGCCGGACCGGTCACGGCGGAGGGACGTCCGTAATTGAACGGAGCGGTGACGGGAGGCCGCCCGGGGAGGAGGTGGGCCGGCCCCGGGTCTCACGGTGTGGAAACGGCCGACCGGACCGCCCCCGGTGCCCTGCGCTCCTCTCCCGCCCGGCAGACGCTGCCCAGACCTCCGGGAACGCGCGGCTGAACGGCATATTGACTTAATCGTTTGACCACCTCCCTTCCTTCTGTGTATGTCCTATATCTTCATAATCGCGCCTTTCAAAACATCATCACCTTTTAACTAACAATCCCGCCTTCCAACGATTTTTCATCAATGATTCATCTTCCCATATCATGGATCAACCATCGCCTTTCGCCTTACCACAGACCGTTATCAAGGCGCATCCCAAAACTCGACAATAGCACATCTTTTGTGTCCGGCTTGTTTGAAGAATTCCAAGCGCGTTTCCTAATCGCTGGGCACGCCTCGGTCCATTTGTCGGCGGAGACGAGTCGACGGCGTCTGCCGCCCTCCCGCCGGCCGGCCCACCGGCATAGACGGCATAGACGGCCGCCCAACCACCCAGCGGGCGGGCAGGAAGCAGTTAACTGCACGACACTCAGACCGGGCCGGACGTAAACAAGGCCGTAAATCGTGATGCGTTACACCACCGGCCAGTAGTGTCACCACGGCGGAGCGTCACCCGACCCGACCTGACCCGACCTGGGCGGCCGGCGCCGGGCCCGGGGCGAAAGTGACAATGCGGTGGTCGCCGTCGGGGCTGACCCGGCCGGCACGCGCCGCACGCACTCCCGAGTCACCGCCGAGAGACCCAACCGGTCACGCCGAGAAAACGGTGAACGCATGCACATCGGGACGCCGGAGAAATGCAGTAGTGCACGACTCGAGCTTCTGAGATTCATGGAAGTTCGAAGCGTCTGCATGAGAGAGCAAGGCATAGGGCTTTGCTCTGGATTTTGCTCACTGATTCTACCAACACTCTAAGAGGCTCTTGGTCGCTGAGAGCGTGAGTTACCGCCCTCGCAGCTCTGCCATAACGTTGTCTTTTTAGGATCTCGGAGGTTCTTTGAAGATAAGGAAGCCTTCTAGATCTACCGCGGCCGTCCGCGCCACGTTGTTCTCACTCTCTCAGGAGCGTTTGTGGGGGTTTCACCGACGTCTGTTTGACGCCTTATCTGAGATCAAACGGCGGCTGATGCGCCGCGCTCGTCCAGGCGCCGTCCGGAGCAGATAGAGACAGATGGTGAGCCGCGGAGAGAAAGGGAGAGTGGACTGAGACGTTCCCGGGTCGGCCGGTCGGCCAGCTCGGCCGCGAGCAGGGCGGGCCGCCCGGGCGCGGTGCTCGGCGGCAGGTCGTTATGCGTCAGCACGTCTGCCCTTGTAACTGGCGGCAATGGCCCGTCAGCGGGCGGCTAACAAGGGCCGCGAGGACCCGGCGTATGATCTACGGCGGCCATCGGCGCTGACGCCGGGTCACGACGCCGGCCGCTCGGGACGCCGCCGGCGGTCACATAGGACCCAGCGGGGTCGGCTCTGTAGGTCATCTGGAGGCCGCGGACCGGCGAACCCGGCTGACGGCGTCAGGCTCGAGCACGTTTTATTACAAAGTCAAATCAAACCAGACCTAATTGCGAGGTCGAGTCAGCGAGTGGCCTCCGCGCAGTCGAGTGTAAAAGCAGATGCAATGGGGATAATACGATGTGGACTGTGGAGCCTTGCAGCGTCTCGTGAGATGCGAAATCCATACATATGCAATTAAACCCATAGGTAAAGGGTCAAAGCCATTCAGTTACCTGCCACGGCACCCCAGAAGCCAACTAAGGCAAACAACAACAAAAAAAAAGAATAGGTATGTACGTGCGTGAATTGCAATGTTCACCTCTTGGCTCTTCCGCATGCAGAGCAGCTTCAGGACGGGATGAGCTAGAAAGCAACTGAATTGTTTTCACGCGTCTCTGAGACGAATTGATCTGTTTCTGCCAGATCACACGGCCAGTTCGGTCCAGCGATCCGCTCAATCCGATCTATCCCCGATGGCCATCGGTAGCATCACGCACCTGTCGCACACAGGAAGTCCCCGGCCACCGCTTTTTGTGCCAACAATTCCTCGGCATCGCGCCGCAGCAGCGGTGATTTTTGACAAACGCCAGTCCCCCAGACGGCGTTTCCTGCTCCTGAGTAGCCAGGCGTAACGGCACGCCGCCTCAGGACGGCCGCTGGCCCGGTCAGGCACCCAGCCTCCGGGAGGGGCAGGTGTGGGTGGCAAGGAGAGCGATCGGACGCCGCTCAGGCTGTCACAGGCTCTGATCACCTGTCGACAGCCAGCACGCGATGACCATTAGTGAGTCGGCAAAAAGTTCGGCCGCCCCAGTCGGGGTTTGAACCTGCTCCGCTGCGGGGCCGCCGCGGGCCTCACAGGGTGGAGTCCGCCCGGCAAAACATACCGTCAGCCGCGGCAGGGGAGGCAGGCGGCGAGGTGGTAATGGGATAAAATTGAGGCACAGGAATGGCGCAAAGGTGCAAAAGAAAGCTAGGGCGATGAAGAAGTACACACTAAAGGTGGTGAGGAGAGATCAGTAAAATGAATTCCGGAAGCGGCAGGGTAATACAGATTTTCGATTCTGCCTCCATGGGGCTTTTATAGTAAATACGTGGTCCCATTTTTACGCGACCGAAGACGGGCCGATATCGCAGATACACCACGTTTTTCCTGACGGCCTGTCGGCTGGCATTTGGAGACGGCGGGCCAACCTTCCTCTGAGCCGCTCATCGGACCATCCTGCGATCAGTGATACGGAGATGTACCCAATCTGAGGACTGCTGAGGCGAATTCGCCGGACCGTGGACCGGGTCACAGGCTGCCCAGCGGCCAGGGAAAGAGCAATCGAAGTATGGCGACAAAAGATTATCCTGGCGAGCTCGCACACCTCACAACACCTCACGAGATGTGCTCGTGAAGGCAGGTCTCCAGAACCCACCACACAAAGACCCGCACCCTGCAGGTGAGCGCGTTCGGAGTTCCCAGCCCGTTAGTGCCATCTTTTACGACTCTGCGCTCCTGAACAGCGATGTGGATCGGAGCATGGCCACTAGCCGCGGGCTCGCACGGATGCTGCGGTGACTGGCCTGCAAGGCACTCAGGCAGCACCGGTATAGGACACCTGCAGACTCTTCAGTTTCCTCGAGGGCGAAACAATTAAGCAGACAAGCTGCAATAGAATGGAGCCTCACCTTTCAGTCAGGTAAGCAGTGAAACAAAAGCGAGACGTCTTCAAACATCGAGTCTAACTACTGCGCAGCACCATATGTCATTCTGCAATTTGGACCGGTCACAAGCAACTATCTCGATACTTTAAACAGGATTCCGAAATTCGTGAACATCTAAAACGTATCTCCAAGGACCAAGGGCTTCTCTGGGCTACACGACAAAAACAAGCCGCAGATTCTCCCAGCCGACGGTCCGGAAATGGTCACCAGTGGATAATTGACGGCAACTATCCCACATCCGCTCCGCGAAGTTCCAACGACCTCTCGTCGAGCGGCCGTCTGCCGGCTGGCGGCTGGCGGCGGGGGCTGAAAGATGCACCGTTCGGCCACTTCAGGAGGCGGACGGAGCCACGGCCGGACAAAAAACCAGATGGAGACAACACTAACACGATGTCGCCGGCGTTGGTGCTCTCTGTGGTGTGCCAGTCGCAGGGTGGATGACAGGCCATGACCGTAGAAGAGCCCGGTCAATGGCTGAGCGGTCCGCACTGCGGCCGAGGCTGGAGGTAATGAGGTCTTGGAGTGTGGACACTGCGAGTCGAGTGCCATCCGACGCGTGGAGTGCTGTCTGACGGTCCCAAGCGAAGGCATATGCTAAAGGACAGAGGGTAGCTCGCTTCACCAGCTGCTTTGTTACCAACACATCCAATAAGCTGCCCACGTAGGTCTCTCTGCGGGGAAATGATGGCAAGCTATTAGCTAACGCGATACCGCGATAGCACCTAACATATGAACAAGCACCTAAAATCACCGAGTGATGACACTGTTAACATGCTATGTGTAAAATCTGAATATCCACGTAAATTTGGGCCCAAATTCTGACATACAGCTACCGATTCATCTGCATTGTCCTGCACTTAACATCCACGTCGCACTTACTCTGCCGCACGCTGCTCGCACTGCACTGGGAATCTGTCCACTGTCGACTCGCACGGTAGCCGCTCCCCGAGTCTGTCCGTCACTCTGTGCGTGCCTGCGTGTGGCGCGTGCCGCGGCGGTGCGTCAGACGGCGCGGCGCAGCGCGGGCGCCGACACGGCTGGCGCCGAACTGGCGGCAGCGGCGGCGGCACGGGTCGGGCGCGCTGCCGACCGCGTGCCGGCGCCGCTCACTGGCTGCCTGCGGTCACCGCGCGGCCGCTCACAGACGCCGACATAAAGAGTCGGGCGGCATCGGGAGCCGATACAGGGAGACGAAAGAAACGGGAGCCGACACAGGTATTATAGTCACATATAGTCGACACAGGGAGCGGACACAGGTAGCTGCACACAAGCATAGATGACACAGATAGGATAGCCGATAAAAATGGGTTGGTGGGGCGTTGTCGGCGCTAGATGTATGTCTTACTGGATCGTCGTGCCTCATACCACTTCGCTCGAATAATGCATTATGATATTTATCGCATCCTCAATTTGGTTGTCCACGCAAATTAGCATGTGCCTTTTCAAACGTTTTATTTTCTATAAAACTATCCGTGTTCAGATTTTCCTTGCATCATGATCTGCCATATTATCCGTATTCCGTTTTGGTCTCAATCGCCACTGCAGACATGGCAATATATTACAACAAGGTGGTGTATTCCCGCGTACTTTCCTGTCCATAATGGTAGCAATCAACAAACAAGTGTGAAATAATCGCAACAGGCACACACGCTTTCATAAAAACACAAAAATATTGGACATTACGTGATTATAGGGTGTGAAAAGTAGTGCCCATTTAAGTATGAGCTTAATTGGTGGTAAAAGTGGCTCTCACTCGACAAATCATCTCAAAGAAAAAATAAAGACCTAAAAACACACAGTTAATCACGATTAATAAGACAAATGACTGGTGATAGCTTTATTTGAGGTGCAGATATCCGCAAACTTTGCACGCTCACTCCGAAACGGAATTCCCGGCTGTGCATTGCAAATTGAATGTTACGTTTCCGAGCCGGACGTTTTTCTCTTCCGCGTCAAGTCTGCATGCGTCACATTCGGCCGCACAATGTAAAACTCGGTCAGCAATACAAAGAACTGGTTTGGGTTTCGACGAAACGGTGCGAAATTCCCAGAACCTTGACATTCAGAAAATAAACAAGGCCGTGCCTTTCTGGGTATCCCGTGAAATCCCAAGAAAAGAAGTCCACTCGTAAAATAGTTTGATATAAAAGTCTGGTGAAACATACAAAAAGCATCACGCATTGGATAATCCATTAGAAAAACAGCTCTCTGCTCAACACGCAAAACAATACATACACGGAAGATCATCTGAGCAGGATGTAGACCAAGCATGACCATACAAATTGTGTTTAGGTGAAAGGTTTTAAAACTTGCAGTTCTAGGCCCTTGTATTTTGTCTAGAAAAGATGTTGCCTGCTCTAAGCCCACTATGGGATTATGCAACAGATAGTCACGACTTGCAGTTAGACGATTGTGGGGCGTAGAGCTTGCAGTTCTAGGCCTCTGTGTTTTCCCTAGAAATGTTATTGCCTCATCAAAACCCATTACGGGATTATGCAATTGATAGTCATGACTGTCTACCAATCCTCGACTAAATAGTTCAAATGAAAATAAGCATGAGTAAATAATTATTTAGTGTAGGCTTGGAAGAAGGGTGTATCATTTGCGCTGAAAGTGCCAGCCTTCAAAAGTGCCGTTTATTCATCCATTGCGTCAATAGTTTTGATGGATAAATGTAAAGAAGTTTGATGGCGTGCACAGCTTTAGAGTAGCCTTGCCTAACTAAGATAGGTAAATACATATTTGTCAGGTACCAATTCACCGCGAAACAGTAGATGTCGGTCGATACAAACATTGACGTGGGAATTATACTATAAACACAACAGTTAAAATCAACGTCTCGGTTCGGTACACATAATAGCTCGTTAATGTTTACAAATTACATGCTTTGATTGGAATAAGTTCAAGCAAACTCAACATGGGGCCTGAATGACAGTTTAAAGAAGATAATATCTGAAAAAGCAATAGACTATTAATTATTCCTTTTCAAAATAATATCCAATGTCCTTATTCCCTAGTTATTCTCTTGACCGCGACAGGCATTATGCTAACGAAGCATACTTTCTTTGACAGTGTGCCTATGCCGAAATTCAGCAGGAAAATGACGGAAATGTTGGGACGCACAGTTACATCATCAACACACACTGACAGTGGCAGGCCCAATTACCGCTCCTAATTCCACCGATTGGTTCAGAGTTACAGAGTCGATGTGTGCGCTGATTACGGTGACCTGTGCCAATTGCGGTGACCTGTCACTGACCCTGCCTCCCGCCCGTCCGGTGGGCGCGGCCCTCTGAGACCTGACAGTCGTCACAGCACTGGCAGGTGTATCGGCGGAGGGCATATGGAACCAGCACGAGCGCCCCACAAGCGTCGTACTTACGTCCGAGTTGGCCAACGCTGTGCGGAAGTCTGCCGCGCTCTAATGGCAGGGCAGCAGACAGCGACTGATCAGAGATCGCGCATCGGCTGATCAGAGCCATGGGAACCAGACTGGGATTCGATCACACACGGGGGGATTATCGTCCGGGATATGAACTCAGCGCGAGAGACAGGAGACTAAGTTGGCGTGTGACGCAAGGAGAGCAGGGAAGTTTGGAGGCCCTCCACCCGACATCGGCAAATCAGTGGCGCAATGAATAAAACTGATCGCAGCGTCAAATCGGTGAATGGCGGGGGCTGGGAGTCGCTCAGTTACTTACTCAACTGATTGTCTTATTCCTAGCTAATGAGAAGACAAGTTCTTATCGTAGCCGGTGTTAATTCAATGAATTAAGAAGTCAATTGCGAGGGAATAGATTCAATTTCATTTTGACTATTTGTAGCTGCTGATCATATCAGCTTAATATCAACTATGTGAAATGTGTTTGGTATAGCTCAATATCGTTAACCCGCGCCCCGCTGGGGTCTGCCGAGCAACGCGCCCTGCGGGGGGGGGGGGGCAATTTGCCCCCCCCCCCTAAGATCTCGAGAACCACGCGACATAGCGACAAGCGACAAACGGTGTTGGATAGCCCTACCAGGGAACTACCTTGTGCCCCAATTTCATTGACCTCGGTCAAAGCGATGACGTCACAGGTCAGGTCAAATGTCGAATTTTCACCGTTTACAGGCATTTCAAGAAATGCGTTGTAAAATAGAGTAAAATGCATTTCATTGAAAATCATCGGCGGGAAAATGTTTGTCAAACAGATATTCTGCTATTTGAGGTCACTGATACCAGGTCAGGTCACTGAGGGTCACAATATGAAAATATCATGTGATGCATGTTTTATGGTCCATTTTATATGCCAAATACGATTATGTGGGTCAGGCAGCCTTTGGGGTCAGGTTAGATTATGTTCTGGTGAAGGTCAGGGCAAGGTCAGGTCAAGGTCAGGTCAATGTTAGGTCAAATTAGGTCAAATTTCAAAGTTGATATTTGTGCATAAAATGGGTATCGATTCGATACAGCTCATCACGGGGAGTTCAATGGTGGTCTTTGTTTTGCGCTACGTGGTCTAGAATTGCCAAAAATTGAGTTAAAAAATTTGACGTCATCAATTTTAAATAGTTGTTTTGCTATAACTTGGCCAAAAAAGGAGGTATCGTTCTAAAATTAGGTATGAAGATAGAAGAGGGTAGGGACTATCACATATATTCCGGTTTTGTCGATATTAGGAAAATTTTTGGGATTTTTGTTTGCGTTTTTCTAAAAAAATCAATTTTTTGAATTTTTTTGGGTCAAAATCCGAAAATTTTGAAAATGCAAGACAGCATTTTTGTAGCGCCGCTTTTTGTCTACATGACCATATAAAGAACTTTGAAATTCCTTGATAACTGTAGCTTTTGTGAGCGTTTTAAGATTTCATGTTTTTTGCTAATTTTTGCTCGAACATGACCTCAGTTTGACCTCAATAACTATTGACCTAAGGTGACCTAAGGCTTGACATTTTGTGTGAACTGTCAAGGTGTCAAATTCATGCCCGGGAAGGTACTGAAAATTTGGCGGCGCTTTTCTTGCTATTCAGGAAAAACCACAGGGGGCCAATTGCCCCCCCCCCCCAGCGGGGCGAGGGTTAATATTCAAGCCTTTCTTAACGTCATCATATAAAATCTCTTAAACAAGTGTTCTTGTTGAACTGAAGCATTGTTATCAGGGAAAATAAGGGAAAGTGAACAATTACATCACAAGCCAAAGCCATAATATCATAAAAAAACACCAATAAAAACAGCAAGAACAAATCTGTTGTAAACCAGTCCAGATTAGGCACCTGGCCGCTACAAATTGCTGTTGCAATCAGGGAAGAGGATAGGATATCGACCACTTCTGCGAATCATTTTAGGAAGTGATCCATGGGTCAAGCCTATGCTGGCCACGTTCGCCGAAATGTCGGCATGGGTTCAGGACCCCGGAAATGTATTCACGGAAGGATGTACGTTGCGTAAGTAGAAAAATAGCCGACTGAATGGGTAAAGTGGAGCAGGTATCGGTAATCGACAACATGTTTACACATACTAGGTACTCCATGTCCTATAACACTTCCTCGTCAGACAATGCGCGCATGAGGAGCGGATTAGATCGTAATGATATTGCGTGACATCGGATTTGCAGTGTCACTATACAGCATCCAATTAATTGGCTGTCCGACTTTTAAAGAGTCAAAGCTGTCAATCGACAATGAAATGGAGAGATAAAAGGGCTTAGGCGACCAGCGACGCTAGGAGCACGCCTTCTTGTGGAGAAGAAAGGCATACGATATAGCTACTTCGCGTCGGTTCACGGGTGTTTCCTGGCGCCACCTACACCCGATTTTGGAGAGCGGGAGTACCGAGGCCGTCTGGGAGAGCCAACAGTGTCGGTTGGCTCACGCGGTCGTAGGCAGCAGTCGGTTAAGCCCTTATCACTGACATGCAGCGGTCAACTCCATGGCTACTGCAGTGAATGGTCAATAGATACTCAATAGTGCTATATGGTATAACGGCGTCCGTGCCGGTCGAACTTGAAGGAGGAGAGAGAGAGAGAGAGAGAGAGAGAGAGAGAGAGAGAGAGAGAGAGAGAGAGAGAGAGAGAGAGAGAGAGAGAGAGAGAGAGAGAGAGAGAGAGAGAGAGAGAGAGAGAGAGAGAGAGAGAGAGAGAGAGAGAGAGAGAGAGAGAGAGCTCAGACAAATCAGCAAGTTCATCTGAGTATGCTATCGTGTCACATGGAGGTCATCCATCCCTCGTCTTGATAACCATCCATCCAGAAGATTGTTTAATGTTTATCCAACACTGTCTGGGTTGGCGGCTTACCCAGTTAGACACACGTAAAGGGAAAACCTATTTATACAGAATTTAATTCTAAAGTAATATTTCCAAACAACAAAACAGAAAATTCTTGGATAATTTTTAAAAATGTATATCTGAAAATTTTCTGTTTTATACAACGTTTTTTTTTTAATATACCTACACTGTGGGAAAACCCAAACCCAAAAGGGTCAGCCCGTGCGGAGTGACCGTTTGAACCACTGGGTGGCCTGTCGTACCGGACACACCCGTTCTATTGCGGGATCGAGATAAACACTGCGGCGTACCAGTCAATTATCGACAAAACCGATTGTCTCATTATAGCATCCTCTCACCACATGGTTTTAAGCTTAACGAAAAAACAAGGCGTACGCTCCAAAAAGCGCTAAATGTCGAAAAAAGAGACAAATAAGCCCTTCATCAATTTAAACGGCATGAAACAAAACGTAACTCCAATTAGACAAGAACCACCGATTAACCCTCGCCCATGTAGGGGGGGGTTGGTGCAACCCCCCCCCTGAGGCTTTTCGGAAAAATTTTGGGTACCTTATGGGGCAAACCTTGCGCATCTTTTGATAAAAAAAAATTTGACCGGGTCATGTCAGGTCACGGAGTTATGACGTCACAAAGGGAACAGCCTCCGGCCGGATTTTCACAAACTGAGTGCCAACGCCCGAGGTTTCCTGCCGGTGGTACGGACATCGGTTGATGGATCGTGATGAAACTTCCCATGCATGTTGGGGCAAGTATTGGCTATCATATGGTATAAGAAACTTGACCAAGTCAGGTCAGGTCACGGAGCTATGACGTCACAAGAGGAACAGCGTCCGGTACTATTTTTGAAAAGCGCCCGAACCACTATTTTGCTAATTCTTGTCACCTCAATGGGAATATGCAGCAATATTAGCTTCTATAGGGAGCAAATGGACCTCCCAAATCCAAAAATACAATCAGATTTCAAAAATTTAAATTTTGATTTTTCGAATTTCTGCCGCCGACTGTGACCTTGCCGACTTCCGGCGCTCCCAACGCGCCATTTTTAGAGCTAGGGAAACAAAATACATACCAAACGATAGAGAATTGATCAAGGAACACGATAGTGAAGGTTTCAAGTCGATATCTCCCACCGTTTTGCCGCAATCGCCGCGGAAAGTTGAAAAAAGTTTATTTTTCCGAAAATTTGACCTTTGACCGGTCAAAAGTAGGTCAAATGTTGACCTAGGACCAAAAAATATACCACCAATCGCGAGATCTCGGCGAGAGCAATCCGTTGGTCTTTTCCGCTAAGCTCTACGACGCTCCGTTTTCAAACACCAAGGGGGGGGTCGCACCAACCCCCCCCCCTGCATGGGCGAAGGTGGCAGATCGCTGTTTACGGGCGAGGGTTAACTGATTGGTAATTTAGACCGGCAGATTAGAAATACCCGCCTCTGAAAACGACATTTGAGGCCGATTACTGTTGCACACACGTTCGGCTGCAGGTGTTCCCTCTGCAGTGCGCTGTGCTATTGACGCGGTGACGTCGGTGGCGGTGTTGGGTACACGGTGGACGTGACCGCTCAGAGGTGAGAAGCCGCTCTCACACATCTCCCACCCGTCTGACGTCTGCGAGGACACGTTTACTGACGAAATCCGCGTGTAACTCTGCGTGTTTTCACACAGCGTCTGGCAAAGGGAAGTCGCGCCAGCCTTCCGGGGGGAAATATCGCACATTTTACCGTCGCGCGTGCATTGTTTTCGAACGCACTAGAAATCCCCGTCGCTGTGTCGGCGTGGGTCGGTATCGGCCCATCACGACTCGCATGTTCCCACTGCCCGTCTGCCGCTGCCGCCACCGCCGCCGCCGCTCAGGGGCGCAGGTCGGGTCGGCATCGGTCGCTGTGATCACACGGCGCGGAGACACGAGTGCGACAGACGGCGACCATTGACGCCAGCATACACTCTGAGGCCGCAGATAAGACGGCAACCAGACGGAGCCGTGACGGCCGGCTCGGCGGCACCGTGAACACGCCGCCAGATGCACGACCACACGTACAGGAGACACGTGCTGCCGCCGCCGCACGGAGGGCACGGGAGGGTCTGGGGCGGATACGGGTCCCGGGGAAACCTAAATTATATACGCTAGAGACAGCTATATACGTGAATATCAGCTGTCTCTTATCAAATTATATGTTGTGTGTTTTAAGAGGGATTTTTACCAGGTTGGGATAATATAACAAACTTTTCGGCTTTCAACTGGGTTTACTTCAATATAGTCATTAAAGTCCAATTGAAAGTCGAAAAGTTAAGTTTTTAATATTATTAAATTGATGTAGAATATTTATTTGCTCATGTGCTACGATGGGCTCTGATGGCAATCATTATTCGAAATTTTCTGCAAAAAAAGAAATATATTCATAATTCAATATAATGCGCATGAATTATCAATGCATGTAAAATTTTAATCAACGATGCTCCATTGATAGACCACGCCTTAGTCACCGAAGAAATGCCCTCAACACCCAAAAGCAGTTTAAGAATAACACCAAAACATTTGCACAGCGGGAGCGTTATAACCTGATACTCGCACCAAGCATGTAAACAACATTACTGGCTATGTTTTCGGTGTTGAAAGTTCAGCTTACAGCAGATACACTTAATTGCAAAGAGGCTATTACTCTACTCGAGCTTAAATGTTGACATTAAGTGGAGCTTTTTATCAGGTTTCCGGTCTCAGAAAAGCCGAGATTAAGACGGAGTAATACCTAAATAGTGAGCTGTTTTCTTGTGTCAGTGATTTCACTAGTGCTGTCAACATATGTTTGGAGATAAAACAGGTATTTGTGAATTCTACGATGCAATTCAGGAATGAATGAAATGCACTAAGTCCTTTGTAGCACACTAACTATCCAAAATGATTCATATGGTGATCTCATAAACGGGTGCAGCTCTCGTGTTAGGTTTCACTACATTTATTTAAGATCTGAACTACATAGACGAAATTATGAAATGTCTGTTAAAAACGCCTTAACCCTCACAGGCACATAAGGGGATGATGCAACTGATAAAGGTTCTCACGAATATCTAAAAAAAAATGGCGCGGACTACTCGGACTGAAATTTAGTAAGCTTTTGCGTTCGTTCATATAACACATAACCTGGTAAAGCTGGCTTCCATATCGGGCAAAGTCACCGAGGAAGAGCGTCACAACTCACAATTCACGTAGTGCGACCAGAACTGACGTTTATGTGATTTGAGAAATGCTTCCTGCCGTCCAACATATGCATATTCCGTATAACAAGCCGATTTATTGGTGTTTATTGATGGTACTTGATCGATGCAGCACTTTAAGGCCTTGGTGGTGTCCATAGAAACAGCCCTTAATTAGGGGGATTTGGTAAATGACCGCAGCATATCAAACGAGCATATAAGGTATAGGGATGCATGCAATATTATTGTTATGATTTTAGACATTATCATAAATTTCAATCACAGAAAACCTGCGACAAAACATATAAAAACAACACTACCACAAACCTATAAAACATGACAAAGGCACGCAACTGTGTCACGAACTATAATAATGACCATCGACGCAGTCGGAACGCCAGGCAATCAGGAACAGAAATACCCAGCATTGTGTCATATTAGGGAAAATAAAAGCGCTGGAATCCCGCCCCGAGCTTAAAACACTGCCGTGTGCCGCCGCGAAGGCTGTCGGTCAGGGGTCGGTGGACCGGCCTGGGGTGGGGGTCGAGGGGGGAGGGGTGACGTCACGGACGCCCGTCATCACGGCCCGGCCGGTGACCACGGCCGGCTAACTCAATTAGTCGGCCGTCACCTCGTCCACCTTTGTGACCGACTTTTATCGCGACAGGAAACCACCGGACACGTGCCAGCCAGACACGGAAGCGGGCCGCGTAAAACCCGGTGACGGTCAGACAACACCGCGCCGCCCCTGGCAACAATGGC
This sequence comes from Amphibalanus amphitrite, assembly GCF_019059575.1. Taxonomy (NCBI): domain Eukaryota; kingdom Metazoa; phylum Arthropoda; class Thecostraca; order Balanomorpha; family Balanidae; genus Amphibalanus; species Amphibalanus amphitrite. The sequence continues at coordinate 21,830 of NW_024883187.1, forward strand.
CCGAAGCGCTGCCGACACCCGAGGCAGGATAGTCCGACGGTATCGATGTGCTGCTCGAGCGAGAGACACACACAGAGAACGAGAGCCGCTGCTGGAGACGGTTGGGCGGGCCGACACTATGAGATGAAGTCAGCCATAAAAAAAAAACAGGAAGAATAGTTGTAAGGACCTGCTGGACGGAAGCAGGCTGTGCTACCAACTACGACCGTTGCTGAAGGGCACCCTATCTCCCCTGGCCACAAGGGTTCGTGGGACATCTGTGACGAAGTGACAATATCCAGCACCCGGAAGGTTGACACGATGCCCCCTCCATAATTGGCCACTGAGGCCAGCAACCCGCCTTTGATTCGGCTGCATGAAACCAGATCACTCCCAACGGTTCACGACGCCACCAGCCGGCTCTATCTTCAATATTTATTTGACCGGTAAACTGTGGATGAGTTCTGTGACAGTCCGATTAACCGCTAAAACGTTACTGTTTATTGCTTATGCGTCACGTTTCGACAAGACCTTAAATGGAGGTGGAAACTCAGCGGGCACGGCTCGGGTTTGTAGCCCTTCTCACTGCCGACTCGGCTCAGTTTCGGGAGTCTGAGCGATCACGGAAAACCCGTGGCCCAGCCACGTCTGCTGAGCTCGTCAGACTTCACTCAATGGCCACCAGCTTCACTCAATGGCCACCAGACGGCGGTGGCGGCGGCGGGCGGCCGGTCGCCAGGCGGCGCTGCCGTCGCGGGTCCGATCCGACTCCGCCGGACCGGTCAGGTGACTGACGGAGGGTCTACACACCAAGCGGCGACACATGGCCACTGCAGGCCGGCCAGTTACTGTGTGACACGGATAAACAGAGCGGGCCGGCTGGACCAGTCTCTGTCCACCAGCACCGGTCCCTCGTGGACCTCAATCAACGACTGTTACTAGGAGTCCTGCCTGGCCCAGCTGCAGCACGGAAGCAACGAGCATGACCAATGAATAAGCCTGAGCCTGGCGACACCAGACCTTATAAGGGTGGAAATTAAGCCAACTGGACTCATGAACAGGCTGCGCACAACTGTGTGCCGTCCAGTCTTGGTGACCTCATTGTAACTGAGGCCTCTTGCACCAAACTACCTAGCTAGGTAAAATCGAAAAACCGGTTTCAGAATAAGCTAATCTAAAGGTGGTAAATTTGTTTGCAATAGCCCAATACATAATCCTACATGTGCTTGCTAAATTTTGCACGCATATTGTTACATTTGAGACTTGGACTGGGTATACGATGCAAAATAATCCAAGCATTGGTGCAAGAGGATTTTGGTGCAAGAGGCCTCTGGTTTATATTTTTCCTACCTCTTGTTTTCGGAAAAAAAGTGATACCAATAATTATGGCGCTTAGGCTGCCGTTTTATTTATTTATTTGCAATGATCCTCAAATGAATACCTCAAGATCATTGCCCATTATCCAACATTATCTCCAATTGCATTTTCTGTTTGAGTACACACCCACTAAGACCAGCGAGAATCATGGATAATAAATAACAAGAGCCTCAATCCTCGATGAGCCACCACAAAAAGCGTGAGGGCCAATGGTGAGATCTTTACAGTCGAGTTACAGTACAGATGGACTGGCCTATAGACCTCTGTACATCGTGCATATTTCTATGGTTGGCTCAATCTGTCATTGCCTGCAACAATGTCACGTTTTAGATGTCCCGCATCCCACTGAAACCACGAGAACGATATCCCAGAGTCCAGACCATATTAACAAGATCAATGCTGTCATCGATGCTAATGGTGTAATGACATTGATGTCATTGTTGAGGTCACCTGTCAACGATATGCCATGACCAAAAAATGCATTGAGAAATGTTGCACAAACTACGGAGAAAGGAGCTTCACGAATTGAGGCGATACGGCGCGCGTCCGCCGGCGTCCCATTCAGACGGGCCGGCCTCACAGCACGCCATCTTGATGCAGGGGGTCTCAGGATGTGACACGCCGCGCCGATTGTCGCCGGGCCGACGGCACGACCTGTGCCGCGGCCGTCAGTCGCCGGCGCACCGGGCCACGCTCTCAAACGGCGCCGACGCCGGGACTCTACCGCCGGTTTACCGTCGACCCTGCGTCGGGGCCGGTCCGCCGGGGCTGTGGGAACTGGACGCTGCCGTCCGGCGCCGTCCCACACCTGGACTAACTCCCCGATCTCCGGCCGACCAGCATATTGCATGAGACAACTGAGTGTCACGAGCGCCGCTGCAGTCGCGGCCGGGTGCTGACTTAATGGGCGGCTTAATTTCGCCCCGCTGTGAGATGCTAGCTGGATTAAGCACCCATTGACGCAAACTGCTATAGGGCACACAATGGTCCAGGGAGAGATTGGAGTACGATCTTTTGATAAGTCGTCCTCCTGACATCTGAAAGAGGATGTGGCCGGCGGAGCGTGGGCTCGCCGCATGACTCTGGGCTATATCGGCATTTTTCAAAGTTCAGTAGCCTCCTCTCACCGGAACCCGTCCCACGGACACTTATAAGATAACACCGACTTCCCAACTAACACTTCAGCGAAGTCAACACGGTAGCACATCAACCCGCCTCCCCCGAATTCGACTGACAAAGGAAGTGCAACCGATAATAAATTAACCGCAGACAAATGCCTTCCATCGAAGGGAAGTTGGCTTTGCGTGTCGGCTAAGACGGCGTTTGGGCCGGGCCTGCGGTCAGCCATGGCCGTGAGACCCGCGAAACAGGTCGGCCAAAACCGCTGAGGGGGCGGCCCGTGGGCGACAGGGGGCGTCCAATCAGTACCATTGCATCACCTACCCACAGAAAAGTGCACATTGTGCACGGTAGGTACTTGGTGCTCTGTGCCGCAGCTCAATTAAAACCCCACCACATGTTTTCTTTCCATTTGTATGTAGGTCAGTGATCGAAAATAATGTGAACATTTAAAATTGAGCTTAAACAATATCTTCACATGAAAACTTAAATAATGTGTTATATTATCAAGAAATAATAATGAAAAATTTGCAGCTTAAAACATCAGGACGTCAATCAAGTCAACATTAGGTACCCCCGAGTTGTGGCTTCATATTACCAAATAAGAGTTGCTCGTTCAATTAATCACACAGACGAATAACAGCGATTCCAACAATCGCAATTCTCGGTACGTTTCATCAGCGAAGCAGTTGATTGAACATCTGTGAACATGCCAGCGATTATTGTACAAATTAGTTCACATGAAAGTCGACAGCACATTGTGCACAAGATAATATTTGCCAATTAGGTACGGAGCGATGTCTTTGTTTGAGTTTCAAAAATACAGAAGCAATTTACCGAACAGCGCTACCGAACGATGCATTTTACTCCTGTTACCAGGTGCCCAAAGGAAAACAGCTAAGTGTGTTTGGTGCCATTTCTCCAAACCAGCTAAGTGAATTAAGAACAAACGGAGCAAGGATAAAAACAACGCTTCTCAGCAAATACGACTAGGAAGACGGTCGACGCATGTATTTTAGGAGCAACTAGTTTGCTGCGGCTTAATATCGTAGAGATCCTGTTTGGTGGACTGCGACTGTTTCTTCCCTATGCAGTTAGCGGAGGTCCGTATACCCCGTCGAGGAGGAGCGTGGGACGCGCGTAAACCGACCCCGTCTCACTCGGCTCGGTAGCGACAACCGGCAACCGCAGTCCAAGAGTTCGCCAAATATAATTGCGAAAGTGCTGCAATCTGTTATAAGCTATGCTTGAGACCGGAAAGTCCAGTTTCTTTCTCGCCCATTAACATAAAACTCCTTATGAACTGCACTTATTTTGCACTCTTATTTCTGTTTTTAATGTGATTTATTTCAAAGGTTGAAGAACGTTTATAGGAATGATAGTATAGAATTATTGATTCGAAGGATATAGATGAAATGTTGGAGAGTCGTCCACTGTTGTCAAGAGAAGGTCTTTCAGCGATTTCCAGCTGCAGCGCCTAGCCGATCATCCTGGGAATGAAGTCCGTTGACCTATCTGTAACATGGCGTGTAACTCATAGACAGAGAAAAGGAATCTTAAGCAGGTAATCTAATCAAATCCCAGGCAAAAACATAACTGTTGGCGCTCCGGCAGGGTAGCCAACATAGCGATGATAATCACACTCCAGTAATGCATTCCACGAGAAGTTCTCTGAAACCAGCGCACGCTCCTGCCTTATAAGGTATTTCAAAGCAAAGGGTTAAAGAATGAAGGCAGATTTTAGGACTGCAACCTTTCTAGACCGTTTTGGAATGCGAAACGCCGTAATTCAGTTAGGCATAACTTCGTTACCTGTTAAATGGATTGCTTAGTGGAGTGGCCAGAAATTTGCACGCAAGTGAATCAAATTTTCGCGTTATAGTTAAATGAAGGATCATATACCCAATAATACTACTCATCACCATGTGCTCTCTGTATCGGTGCACACTGCACAGCTATAGGTATAACTAATGCATGGGAAAGGCTTGCCTTTTGCATAGACTGCTGCATAGACTTCTGTATGCCTCGGCATACAGAGGTCTATCCTACTGTTATTAGAAGTGATGAGTGTGACGACAGAAGAGTGTATCTACATACTGTTGCCAGGAACTGGAACTGAGTGTGGAATGTAGAACTGAAGCAACAAATAAGCCGATTTATCGAAATGAAAATCTCACGGCCCAAAGTAACCAATCACCCAGTCTTTATACACCAACAAGGATGATAATCAAGGCCGCAGGACAATGGAAAACACGATACATTTTTGTGCTAACAGAGTAAATTCCGATTCACGACACACATCGTCTAATCATTACACGGAACCGATAAGGCCAACAATACGATGCGACCTTCACCAAAATGTATGGCAGGATAAAGAACTCCGGAAACAGGCTGAGAAGAGAAGGAAACATTTAGGTGGCCAGACAGATCGACAATAGGAAGTCTAACATGTGACGTCCGCCGGCTATTGGTACACCGTCAAACACATGTTGGTGTTCACACTTCACGCTCTTAGGCACTTCGTTATCGGTGTTTGCGAGCAGGCCTGACATGCATATGGCTGGAGCCTTACGTAGAAACGGGCGGCAGACGTTTGTTTTCAGGACATTGAATGAAATCGATTAGTTGGGCTTGGGACAAACATTGCAACCAAATAAAAAATGCACAATGCAAGTACCATTATCCTACAAAAGTGCGCTGCTATTGACTTTACATGAGAGGAAAGCACACGATTAACATAAGGTCACATCGCGTCCTTGCAAAAATCCGATTGCATCCGATTATCATGACGGGCATATTAAGACAGGAAATGCTAAAAAACCGGCTCTTGATACATGTTGACAATTATGGTTCCTTGCCAGCCGAAAACAAAGCCGCCTCGCCCTGAGAAATATCCTTCAGTTGCCCATTTTCCGAGGCGCTCGGAACTTGGTCCGACTATAGTGTCCAGCGCCGTCAGGTGATCGCTGAACTGGCCACATCTGACCGCTGAACTGGTCGCTGAGAGCTGTCTCACCGCGAAACGTTTACTGACCACCATCTGACCCCTGGATTGACCAACTGACCACCAATTGCACCGGGCCGTGGTCTGCTTACAGACCACCCGCTGACCACGGTGCTGACTGCAGCTGAGAGGCGAAGCCCGCTCCATACTCTGAGTTGCTCCCACGTCTGACCGCCGAGCCGAGCCGGCCAGTCATCACGGGGACAGCCCGCCGTCCCGGCACTGCACGGTGGCCCGTCCGGTGCGGACGGTCAGTTCCGCTCCTTCATCAATCCAGCAGCTCCGGTTGCTAATTGGCCGGAACTGATTAATTAGTCGCGCTCGTGAGCGGTGGCCGGCTGCGCGGCGACGGACACCTGTTCCCAGCCGCGGGCCGCCTGCACAGGTGCAGCAGAGCCGACAGACGGCAGATGGCTATCCGAGTTATCCTATCTGCCCCGCCTGTCGTACAACAAACAGCTGCCCGGCTTTTCCAGGTCAGTGGGCTCAGCAGCGACTATACGATCTAGGCCCGCAGCACCGGAACAAAGTGGAAACGTTCCCGGAAAATGCACTCCAGGCCGCTGCCGGTCGGCGGGTTTGGCCATTTAGTTCACTCCCGAGATCGTCGACCGGCAGCAAAGGTGACATAATGAGCTAGTGGGGCACTCCGGAGCGGGCGCCCATTGACGTAGGTCGGCCGGACGGACCGCACGCTCACCACCTGTTAGGACAGGAGAAGGAGGGACCTTCCTGCCATCCAGCTTGGCACGGGCTCACGGTCGTCGGCTGGGACAGTCCTGCCTCGGGACATCACAGAGGCGACGGGATGTCCGCCGGCAACTGGGCGCCCCGCGAGGTTTTATAGGCGACACTGGCGTCATTGCAGGGATGACTGAGAAAATAGTACAGTGGTTTGACCAGATCCGTGTGACTGCCCCCCCCCCCCTCCCCCAACTGACCACAGGACAGCCGCACGCCGGCGCTGTGCGTCACGATCAGTCAGTAACCACCACCGGTTACCCACACATGGTGTAACACTCGATAACACTCGATGACCAACGTATCGGCCGGCCGGCACGCGCGCCCGATACCCACTTCTGCCGACAGCCCCACTCGGAAAGCCCGCCCAGCCGCCAGATTACGTCACATTACGCGAGCATGACCGCAGCGCCAAAATAGCTACATACAGAACTACCTCCCAGCACATTCCTATCGGGCAGGGTCAGTCCCCGGTTCCGGCAGGCGCCACAACACAGCAGCTCAGTGCAGCCAGCCCGGAGTTGCGCAATATCGCTGCAACCGGCTCGGGCCCCGCCGGTGCTCGGAAGCGGACGGTGTTGGGATCTCCGCTGCCGGGAGGTCAGAGCGTACCAGGTGGTTCCCCTACCCGCGGTGGTGGCCCAGTGGGCTCAACATGACCAGCCGGCGATTCGGGGACCGGTTGCACGTACCACACCATGAAGGTTTGGGATTTTGAGGAAAAGATGGACCACTCCGAATACCCACTGCACCACCGAATACCCACTGCACGAAGAGAGAATACCCACTGCACCACGGCCTTCGGAGATAATAGTATCTCCCGGTCCTCCCCATAATTGACCAGCGCGCGCTCGAGCGGTTCAGTCTGCGGTCCCGAACGGTCACCGACCGGGGTCAGCCCGACGGCCCCGCGCCGTCGGAACAGCCATGAGTAATGGATGCGTCACCTGATAAAAACAACTCAGCGAGCGATCGCTGTGAAGCTTTTCGGCAGGCTTGGGAAAAGCAAGGAAAATTCCCGTCCGCACCACCACAAGAAGCATCTTGGTTGACGTCAAAGCGACGTCAAAGCAGATTGGTATACCCAGTACCAGCATCACTAAACGCGGCAAATAAATTATCGGGAGCTGCATAGACTTTGATATGGACCGTCCTTAGGTCAGAAACATAAACAACGCGGGCGCCTATGATCAACGCAAAGCGAAGAAAGGTTTTATTTATCTCTATAAACCTATGCTGGATTTTCCGTCAGTTTCAAGGACATGTGAAAATGTCCTTCGAAACAAGTTTACTCATTAGTCATCACACTAGAAATGCATCTCAGGCGTGGAAAACAACAAATCAAGATTACGATCCTAATTCTAATGAGCACATAGAGAAAAGATTTAATAAGAGTTAGGCCACCAAGAGGTATTAAAAGTGAATGCGTTTAATGTTTCAAAACTAAATCAAACTGTACATGGTGAAAGAGCGTGCAAGCCAATTTCTCAGAAATGCAACGCAATAGAAGGATGTTACCAAATGAAAAAATAAACATCCAGGGCATATGCCTCCCGGTTGCAACCCTCACATGGGCAATGTTTTGACCGACGCGATGGCCGCCGGTTGCGTCCACAGTTTGGTGGGCGGGCTGTTACGCAATCTCGTCCCACTGTGCCCGCGGCCCAAAGAAGCGTGTCCCAGATGTCTGGTCCGCCGGGATCCGGCCAGGACCGCCCCAATCCGGACCCTCGGCCGTGGCGCCAACGGCAGGGCCAGCGCTGCACGCCCAGTGTTGACAATACTGAGGGTGGTCTCCAGGGCCGAGTCGGTACCGGCACTGGGGCGTACTGCAGAGGAGGGAGGGGGGCGGGGGCGGACCAGAGGTGTTCGGCTTGAGAAGGCCCGACGGACATGTTGTGAGGGTGACCGGTCTCCTCGCGTGGCAGAACGGGTGGTTTGCGCAAAAGGGGCGTTCCAAGAGAAATCGACAAATAAAAAATTAAATTTGCACCCTCATATTTTATTTTTCGTTGAAAACTGGTGTAAGGGGTTGTGATGGGCGGGGAAGCCAGCTGTGGCTAGGATTTTTTTCTTCGAACAACGGTTTCCGAGAATAGCCTCGGGCAATTCCAGCTGGTCGCGCTGCAGCCCTATGTTTGGCGACCTATAACTCATGAAACTATTGGTTTTCTACGATAAAAACTTTATATGGTTCAACTCACAATCAGCCAACAAACATTTTGGCTATCTCGGATTTTCAATTTTTGAAAATTTCGATCACGTGACCTTTTGACCTATTTTTCGAAGAGTGACCTTGATATTTTCCCCACTGAAAGTTGCAATTTTGTCTGATGAGGATTATGTAAAGCCTTATCAATTGTCATTCATATGCGAAAATAAAAAAGTGGATATCGCCCTGCGCTGACCTCAGGTCAGGTCATTTTTATGACCTGTCCATTATTACGAGCGGGAGCGACAGCGAGATCTCGAGAATAAAGCAAGATAGCGACAAGCGGTAAACGGTGCAGGGTACAAATGGATAAGGTCTATGCTTTTTACCGAGGTCATTTTCAGGTCAGGTCAAAGATGACGTCACATGAGCAAAAAGGAAGTCAAAATTGCGGCACTACATATATATGAAGTTTTTCTAGAATAACTTTCAAGGTATCCAAGCTAGGAACAAACTAATAGCACCATCGTGATCCTCACGTCGATCCACATCGAAATATATGTATGTTGACCTCGAAAGGTCGAAAGGTCAAAAGTTGACCTTAGGTCACGTGACGAGCGGGAGCGACAGCGAGATCTCGAGAATAAAGCAAGATAGCGACAAGCGGAAAACGGTGCAGGGTACACACGGATAAGGTCTATAATTTTTATTGAGGATTTTTCAGGTCAGGTCAAAGATGACGTCACAGGAGCAAAAAGGAAGTCAAAATTGCGGCACTACATATATGAAGTTTTCTCGAATAACTTTCAAGGTATCCCAGCTACGAACAAACTAATAGCACCATCGTGATCCTCTCGTCGATCCGCATCGAAACATATGTATGTTGACCTCGAAAGGTCGAAAGGTCAAAAGTTGACCTTAGGTCAACCTTTGACCTTTCGACCTTTCGAGGTCAACATACATATATTTCGATGTGGATCGACGAGAGGATCACGATGGTGCTATTAGTTTGTTCCTAGCTGTGATACCTTGAAAGTTATTCGAGAAAACTTCATATATGTAGTGCCGCAATTTTGACTTCCTTTTTGCTCCTGTGACGTCATCTTTGACCTGACCTGAAAATGACCTGAGTAAAAATTATAGACCTTATCCATTTGTACCCTGCACCGATTACCGCTTGTCGCTATCTTGCTTTTGTGGGACCGATTCCCTTCTTCCATATCATGATAAAGAGAGTACACGTGCAAGCTTTGTTACATAGAAATAGCCGTCACTTTCCCCACGTGTCGGCACCGTCCACCGACCCGGCGGGTCGGCGGACCGGTCCTTCATTGTGCAACCACCCTGCATATAACGCACAGGCACTGGCGAATCAGAATCAGAACCACAGTTGCAATACAAGTCTCGGCCCGCTCAGTCGTCTCTCCTTCCGCGCCTCCGCGACAATGGTGGCAGCGGCGGTCGAGGGGACTTGTGCCCCTCACCACGGACCCCAGCCTCTACATCTGCACTGACATCGCAGTCTGGTTAGTCCGTGCTCTGTGACGGTGTATCGCCCCTACGTCACGTCATCGACTAGGGAGCTGACCATCCTGGACTCGTCATCGTCCGACATCACCGTCTCCAGTGAGTAGCTCTGCCCGGCAATACAATCTGCCCTGCGGCAACGTCATCAGCTGCCCTGGACTACTACGGAGCCCGCCGACAGCGCACGGCTCATCAGCCCGCGCCGTCCTCCTCAGCATCATCGAGTGATGGACACCACCTCGCTGACGGACTCAAGCTCGGAGGAGAGAAGATAAAACAAAAACTTCAACGCTAAATTCAAGACAAATTGGCACCGAAATCAAGAAAATTCACCGATTATGAACTTTTGCTGTATTTTCGTCAAAAAGTGACAGTGAAATTGTGCTGTGAAATTTGTTTTAACTTCGATGTGTTTCAAAAACCGTACTGTTTCATTATCCGTTTTCGTCAGTGTTCTGTCGTTTGTTGCGCTTCATTGTGGTTGCTCACCCCAAAATTCACGGAGAAATTGCAAGTGCGTTTAATTTTTGCCTGAACTTTGCCGTGTCATTTTGACACTAGTAAACGTAGAAAGAGCATACTCTGAACGGTATGAACATTCAAATACGTTAATCGTGGTCAATTCACTGAAATTATGTTGTATTGATATTCGGCCAGAGATGCCGAGGGCCATGGAGATGCCCAGGGACGGTCCCCGCCAAGAGTGCGGAGGGATCGCCCGGTAGTAGGTGTAATTGTCACGAAACTTACTTATCTGTTCATACCATTTTGTGATACGCTCATATGGAAATTTCTTTCTCCGTCAGCTAAACGTTTCCTCTCTTTGTTATGATCGCTTCGGTTCCCTACGCTTCCCTGGGGGAGGGAAGATAATGTGGGACCGATTCCCTTCTTCCATATCATGATAAAGAGAGTACACGTGCAAGCTTTGTTACATAGAAATAGCCGTCACTTTCCCCACGTGTCGGCACCGTCCACCGACCCGGCGGGTCGGCGGACCGGTCCTTCATTGTGCAACCACCCTGCATATAACGCACAGGCACTGGCGAATCAGAATCAGAACCACAGTTGCAATACAAGTCTCGGCCCGCTCAGTCGTCTCTCCTTCCGCGCCTCCGCGACACTTTATTCTCGAGATCTCGCTGTCGCTCCCGCTCGTAATAATGGACAGGTCATAAAAATGACCTGACCTGAGGTCAACGCAGGGCGATATCCACTTGTTTATTTTCGCATATGAATGACAATTGATAAGGCTTTAATCGTCATCAGACAAAATTGCAACTTTCAGTGGGGAAAATATCAAGGTCACTCTTCGAAAAATAGGTCAAAAGGTTACATGATCAAAATTTTCAAAATTTGAAAATCCGAGATAGCCAAAATGTTTGTTGGTTGATTGTGAGTTGAACCATATAAAGTTTTTTTATCAAAGAAAACCAATAGTTTTTTAGTTATAGGCCGCCAAACATAGGGCTGCAGCGCGACATCCAGGAGTTGCCCGAGGCTATATCTCGGAAACCGTTGTTCGAAGAAAAAAATCCTTGCCACAGCTGGCTTCCCCGCCCATCACAACCCATTAGACCAATTTTAAGCAAAAAATAAAATATGAGGGTGCAGGGCACTTGTCGATTTGTCGTGAAACGCCCCAAAAGACGATGTCGGAGGGTTGGATCGTGTGCTGCCCCGTCACCTTGCTGGTCAGGGAAGCCGAGAGGCAATAAGGGAGGGGACTCAAAAATACAAAAGGTGCATTTCTCCATAAAGCAGAGCGCGGGTAGCCCCAATGATCCTTCCTTCTCAGAGAGAATCTCGTTTTGTAAACAAATTACAACAATGTTGTGACAGAAGAGGTGAACTCCACACCCTGGATACACCGCCCGAGCGACAGTCACCCTGCCCTTTATACTGGAATATCCACACTGCGCAATCCGGTTGTATTATTGCTCACTTTAAGGATTAGTTTGGATCAGCTGGGCTCAATCGCACCGACCCCTTGGGTGGCACCGCGATCTGCGTGCGAACTTATCCATCGAATTTACGCTGAATGAATTCGGGTAGACAATGGCAAGTAATATGCTTAGCATTCTTCTACAAAGTCCCACAAAGTGAGCCGATTCCGAACCTTATCAAAAGTGGAGATCGGCCGAGCAATGGGCAACACTGGCGTGACTTTTGCCGACCCAGTTTCCGCCGCAACATCAAGGGGCGCTGCGCGGTGTGTGCGGTGACATACCGGAAGGTTCGTTGATCCCCGGCTCAGCGGCCGAGGATCGGGGAAGGGCAGGGAAAGGGGCGCCACGCCGTTTACTGTATGCCTGGTCTATTCAAATACATTAGCCAGAGGGGTGTGGTAATAACTGGTGTAAGCAAATTGACCACGGTCAAAAATGCATTACCAGAATGCACTTAAGCCAACATTTTGGGATGTTCTCGTTCCTAAGTCGGCTAAGAGCTTCGGTCCAGAAAATAAATTTATCGTTGGCATCGTTGGCATACAGTAAAATACATACCAAACTCGGCCGGTGATAAATTTTCAAGACCTCAGTCCTTACTGATTTTTGAACTCGGCCTTCGGCCTCGTTCAAAAATCCAGTAAGGACCTCGGTCTTGAAAATTTATTTACACCGGCCTCGTTCAGTATTATATAACACCTCACGGCATGAATGGTTGAGCGGCTACCCGGCTCACTCAAGTCCATTCAACCAGTCGGGAGTCCCACGGTACACCCCGACAACACAGAGAAATGCCACTGCAGGATTTGAGACACTTGAGTGCGGGATTCAGGAGTCACACATGCACTTGAACGGTGACCTGGCTGACATTGCCAGTTTCATTCATGAGACAATGAAAGCATCGTAGCTATTCTGATGAAAGTGCTGCGCCGAACATTCATTCAGATCAGCCGAAACAAGTCCCGTATTCATGAGCGTGTAGTCCCGTTTGTGATTTAACAACTCGAACTACCACAAAAGGCATATGCACTGACCGGTGACCGATATTGGGGAAGATCCACGATCTACAGCGGGGAGTAGCGCCTTCTGACCTTTGGAAAGCATCGTAGCCCGACTAAGCATGCATGTTTGCATAGGTGCACAATGTACTTGTAAATACAGACCCCGGACACTGGCGACATTGCAGTCCTTGCCCGACCTTGTCACAGTTGTTATACAGTACCGGTCAGGAATATGCCGGGGACAAGAACCGGAGCTGCTCCGGTTTCCACGAGGCGACAGCAGCGTACTCGAAACACAGCCGTCTCGTTTTTGTCGCTCGACTGTTAGCGCTGAGCATTCGACATCGCCGTCATCCTCCTCGCCAACACACAAAATTGCGAAAACAGTAACCAAAGTGTATGCCTTCTGGAAAACTGCTGGATTGAAGAGCGCAAGGACTAACAAGGACGCACATTTTCCGCAAACATACATAGTCGAACAAGCACAATCACTTGTCCCGATTTGCAGATCGGTAAATTGGCACATGGGCAAAGCCTCATTTCAGGAATAGTAGGTCGGAAATTTCCCAATACGGCTTTCATTGTTCTGAGGGAGGATTTCGGAGGAACCATCCAAAACAGTGAAGTGGGATGTAAATTAAAGATAACAAAAACAGTCCGGCTTTCACAAATCCTCTTTGCAGGTGGGGTCTGGGGACTGGGGCTGTTGAGTGTTGACTATAAATTTCATCTCACATTGCAATGAGAGTTGTTTACGAACAATAGCTATGTGTTCGTGCGCGTTGTTTCATCTTTATTTCAGTGCTATTAGATCCTTTCTTCCACGAAAACGTGTTGAATATTTAAGAATTACAGGACATTGTTTTGCTTCTCCACGACATTTTGTCTACATTCAAGCATAGGTACCTAAAAAGCAGAGCGGCTAGCAAAAGTTAGGGGTCGCTTATCGACCGATCTCGAACATGAGATATGCATCGCTATCATTTCACCAACATCATGTCGATAGGAATGACGATAGCGTATTGTCCAGCTGTTATGCCATTCTTACCACAAAAAGTTTATGCACGTTTCTTTTGGACTGCTATTTTCCGCGTTGTCGGTGCATTCTCATGGGTCGGCGCTCGTCTCTACTGCGGCGAGCGAGTCTCGGCTGGCTGGGGAGTGGAAAACCCGCCCAGTTGCTCAGTGCTCGGTCGGCACACCCCCTTCCGCAGCCCGCCGCGCCGGCGGCCAGCGCACCCTGCGGTCCAGTCCCACACGGCTGCAGCAGCGGGCGGCATCTCAAAGGTGTCTGATAACGCACCGTGTTCTCTGCTCTTCCCGGCGTGCCGGCGGACAACAGACGGCGGCGAGGCGGCGCTTTCCTCTAGATATCCGGTGATGTAAGTTCGTTACAGTCGTGCGTGTCACCCAGCTTAGGACAGTCACCTGATGTCATAAGGAGCCCATCCACCCCACCCCACCCACACCCCGCACCTCGCGGCCCGTCCTCCTGTCGTCGGGCGCACGGGATGGCTCTGGCCCATCACGTCCCTCAGTCGCCCGGCCCAGCTTGCCGTACTACCTGCAATCGCACCGATCAACCACCACGTCACAAGTTCCAGCGAACAACACACCAAATCGGGGACATGGACCGGCCGCGGGGTGGACCAACCGGTCCCGGCGTGTCAGTTGGACTAATTGGGGACGCCCCGTGCGCTGGGCCGGCAGAGCGTCCTGCAGCCCGGTCAGATATTACGTGACAGCCGCCAGTGAAGTCTCCGACAGGTCACAAGGGTACAGATCATCTCGTGAGAGCCGCGGGGACTGAGGTGCCGACAGTCACGCCGGACGTGCGGGTACAGTGGACGCCGCCTGGCTGACAAGAGTCACTTCCTGTCTGGCCGACAGTCCGGCTGGAGGGTGCAATGTTGTCATCGGCACGCTGTGTGGCGCCCAGGTGCGGCGGCCGCCGTCAGACGCTGTGATCGGACAGGAATGCCACCGCCGCCGCCGCCGTTCATAGCCTCCCCGAACTGGATCTGATCACAGACGGGATCGCGTGGCTTACTCGCAGTCAGAAAAAAAGACGTCCGATTATGCAATGTCCAGACCTTTTGCGGTGATTTCTTTGAAGTGCACGTAAAGTCCGCACTGACACTAACCGCGAATTTGCCGACAATTCGACACTTAGAATGCCAAATTGCAAGGGGGAATGTGTCGTTGAGGCGGATTTACAGCTGCCGTCACCCTACACTTGGCGTTCTACAGAGTATTTATAATTTATAATTCTCAAAGCAGGGCGGCTGGTTGTCTAAACGTCCGACATGGGGTTGTCCAGATCAATTCCCGAAAAGCGATACCACTGATACGATTTCAGAAACCTTTGCTTGCCAACCAGAAGCAGAGCCACGTTTCACGGGAACGCAGCGCGCCCATTTTCCGCCAAATGCCAGACCATCGGGTAAAACACGCATAAACAAGCGACTCCTTTGATATGTGCGTCGGGAGGAAAATCGGAGTTTTGCTTTTTCACATTTTTTCTGGAAAGAACAAGTCGGTGGCTTCATTCATGACGTTCGGTTGACACTGAATTTCCACGATTTCATCTTCACTCCTAATTATGTATATCGCATTATGTGGCTCACCTTTGATGCCGCTCGAGTACCAAAGACGTCACTTTTCTTTGTGGTGAGCATGTCCAACACGTAAAAAATCACACTCGTTCCTACATTCATCACAAAGCGCGGGCGACACGCATTCATTAGGATGCCTGGTAACCCCATGCGACGCAATGGAAAATCTACAAATCGTAATTACGAAGAGTAAAATTGATAACCTAGCCATATCAACTAAAAACAAGAACGCAGGGTGAAAAAAATGTAAGGAATGACTATTGGTGTCCATGACATGAAATGCGCCGTTCTATTGATGTAAAGCCTTCGTCAAAAAGTCAATTGTAGGAGCTGAAAGGCATTAGCTTTTAGGCACTACAATATTAGGGTGCTAAAACACTTTTAAACCAAGAACATTACAAAAATTCCATGATGTTCTGAAGAAGTGTCAGCAGTTATTCACTAAGTCTGAAATGATCGAAAAAAAAAACACTATGGAGGACATCTGCAAAGGGATTGAATTGAATTGAACCTGTGCATCGGAGTCCATTTCCGGAGTCCATATACTGAAAGCATGCCTACACCTTTATTAGTACCAATGGCGATTATGATGTTTCACTATATACATCGGGTAAATAAATAATGCCCACGATGGGATGAGGAGGCTAATGCGAAGCGTCATGCTGAGGGTCAGGGTTTCACGAATGAGCATCTCAGACAGCTAGGAAAAGTACACAAACGTATATAAGTAAACTAAAATCAACAACAGGTTTCTTCCACGATGGAATTCCCGAAATGAAGAGGATTCATAGATAAACAGGCACGGACAACGTTCACGTTTTGCGGCGTAAATATTGGCACATAGGTGCGTTGTTTTCTTACTGCGGAGGTGAACGTTTCCCATCAAAACATTCGCAGCCGAAACAGGCTTATTGCACAATACAATATCAAACAAACAAACAAACTGGCACAATATTTGATGACCAGCGTGTTATTGCCGAAACATTCGCAGTTAAAACAAGTCAGCTGTAAACAACTGCAAGAGGTACTAATGAGTCCCGTTTCCTTTGGGCAGCTGACACATCCATTCCGAGTTCTGACCTGACGCCGCTAAGGAGCTGGTCTCAACGATCGGAGGAGGTGCTTTGGCAGGCCCGGTGATCAATCATGTTGCACCGCATGGAACGCCCAGCTGTCGCCCAGGACGCAGCCGATCGGACAGGCCCGTGTTTTGCCCAGAAAATGGATTTGGGGGATTTTGGCCGAAACCATTGTCCACAATCATCATCTCCACTTTCACCGCCGGCACTGTTCAGATGGTATCGGTGCCACCATTGTTTGAGCCGTGAAATGGTGTTCATATGATCAACCGCTTCCGCGCCCCATTTGATAACACCTTTAAGCTGTCGTGTAAGTCCCTCCAATCCTTATGGGAGGTGTGTGCCATAACTATTACTCACACATGTGACCGACAGTTAATTATTCGTATATCTGATACTAGTCCCGTTCATGAGATAAACACGATAGAGTTCTTAGTGGTTTTGCTATCAAGGTCGAAGGCACAGCGAGATTTAAGCTAGACAGGTAATGATGCCAGTGCCTTGAGCCTTGAGGTGTCAGCATTTTTCTCGGGCTGTCTGAAATTATGTAAAACTCATCGACAGCACCTACCCTTGACTGCTACTATATAATGTATCTTGCGTGACAAATATGTGTTTCAATGCACGAGCTGTTCCAGCCCGTTTGTGAGCACGTAACAGTGAACGACCGACCGCTTGCACGCTAGCGTTCAAAACGTGTTTGATGCAGCCTGTTCTATTGAAGAGGTGGCTGTCCTATGAGTGTTCGCTGTTCACCGAAAGTTGTACCGCTAAGGGAGCCGGTGCGCTCCTAAGAAGGCTGCCGATCGCTGAGGAAAAGCATCCGGGCCCTCAGAAACGTGCTCTCGCAGTACTTGAGTGCATCTTTAACTCTGAATCGCCCTACTGCCTGGTACCGCACCTTTACATCAGCAACGACCGGGGAACACTTGAGCGGGCTGCCAAAACCAGCACTTCCGAACAGCCGGCCTGTCAGAAGTGCCGCTGATCAGTCTCACACCGGCAGCAGGCGCCGGGTAGTCGCGGGAGTCGGTTCGCTGTACGTTCCCTGAACAGGGTACGGTCACAGCTTTTGAGACCTACCTGGCATAAGCCGTAGCCCTTCCTCTGAACCCTGCCCCCGAGAAGGGCGTGGTTTCCCATCCACTCCACTCTCATCAGACACTGTCTGCCACTGGGTCTATCAGACCCTGTCCCGGTAAACAGAGCTCGCCCTCCACGGACCTTCCCCGCTTTTACCATCGTTTGTCGGCTCCTGCCCTGTCGTACTGCTTCGTCAAGATCGGTCATCCATTGAGCATCCGTCACAGGCAGCCCCGGGTCCACTGACCATCGGACTCTGCCCCGTCCTCTTTGAACCCCGCTGTGAACACTGTTGCTACCTGTTCTGTCGGGGTCGCTCCGCTATAAGGCGCCATCCGTCCACTCTGGACACCACCACACTCTCCTTGGACCAGATTGCCTTCAGCAGACCCGCTGGCACCACTCTGCCGGACTTCACTCTTCGACCCTGGACCCTGTCCCGCCCTTCCCCGACCCTGTCCCGCCCTCCCCCGACCCTATCCCGCCCTTCCCGGACCCTGGACCCGGCTGGTTAGCGGCCCGGTCTCTGTGTTGTGGTAGGGAAGGTGACGGGCTCCTCTCCGGCGACCTCCACTCTGGCAGAGGTCCAGCCACGCGTCAGCTGAGACGGCCGTCGCCAATCACAACACCACGGGAGGGGGCGGTAGTCGGAACGGCTTCGGCGCGCGCCGCGAAGGTTGGCAGACGACCTCGGGTCGGTCCACGACCCGGCGCCGGCCGCCCACCCGCGCCGCTTCCACCGAACGGCCGTTCCGCGGACACGTGGTGTAAATTGGGATTAACCGCCGCGGCGCTGCAGCACCACTACAAACGCGATACATTCCCTGTCCTGGCCCACCATCATAATCGTCCATCAGGCACGAACCGGCTGGGCCGATTCCGACGAAGCATCCCGGCAGTGCTGCAGCGCCGCCCACCCCCAGCAGCACGCGCCCGTTTTGTTGGTACCCGCTGTGCTGGTGGGGCCTCCGAGTACGACTGGGATTATCCCGTCCATGAAAACCCAAGCATCGCGATGCCAAACAGCGACACGTGAACTCGGGGCCTAGTGTCAGTCGCCTCCGAAATCTGCGAAATGTCATGTGGCTGGCAGCGCGCCCGTAGCCTCATCCAAGAAGCTTCGTTCTGCACAACATGACTGGACAAACCGGGCCACGCGCCGACTGGCTGATTGAGCGTCAAAACAGATGTGTTATCGCTAGAGGGAAAAGTGCTAATTAACCGGGTTCGATGCCAAGGTTTCGGAAGAATCGGGGGCGGCTAATAAGCAGAGAAGGGTGCACAACAAACAGCGCGGGTGGGGGGGCAGACGGAGCGCCAACAGAGAGGAGTCCGAGCAAAACAGGGCGCCACCGTTGGCGGCTCGCCGCGGCCGTTCCTGGTAGCGATCGGTCCCGGCGGCGGCGGCGGGACGGCGACCGATTCGAGGCCACGGCCACGCGTATCCGGTCGAGCCGGACCTGCGTGCTGACCGGGCCGGCGGCGGCCGCGTGCCCGTCGCGCCGATATCCGCCTCTCTCCGGCCCACCGTAAACACACGCCCCCGGCGCGCCGAGCGGTCCGGCCGGCCGTCCACTAACGACCGGCCGATAGTGCCGCGGCACCCGGCCACCGCGCTGGGGAAAACCGCGTCGGTACAGAGCCGGCCGAAACGCGCGGCAGGCTGCAGCAAGTGCGGCCCGCCACCGTCCGCGCTCCGAGAACCGAGCCGCGTCGCCGAAACGAGAGGCCAGCCTTCTCGGAGAGCTGCCGGGCTGTCAGCGAGGCCACCCGGCCACTGATGACCCTCCCTGGTGTGGGAGCACGCGCCCGGCGCCGGCGGCTGAGTCACGGCGTCTGCCGCCCGCCGGGCTCCGCCGGGCCGACGGCGGGGTGAGACACGTCGCCGATAGGGCGTCGCCGTCTCGGCAGGGCACGCACAGCGCGGCTACCGTGATTCAGATGCGATAGTGGCTCGCGCCACGTGAGTCAACGGCGCCGAGTGTGCCGCCGCCGGTGGCGCGCGGGACGATTTCGGCGGCGGCCGCCTGCCCGCCGTGGTGTAACCGGCCGTCGGCTGACGTCACGGCCGGCGCTATAAATGCGCCGCGCGCCGCCGGCCGGCCAGAGCTCCACGGCCTACCGCCGCGTACGGATCGTGAGCCATCCCAGCCCAGACTCAGTGACACGAGTGTGCCAAGAGCCGCGAGGCAGTCAGACAGCGACAAACAGCAGAGCAGCCAGCAGCACAGGGAAGCGATCCCCAGTGCCGGCCGCCTCATCAGCTACTCGGGAAGGGCGTGCCAAGAGCGCGCCTCCCGCCGCCGCGACTACCGGTGGCGATTTCAAAGCATGCGCAAGGAGCCCACTGGCGCAGTCAGATCATGCTGGCCGTGCCGGTGTCTGGCCCTGTGGTGCGCGCTCTCCGCTCAGTGCAGCTGGCCGACCAGCGGGTCCGGCTCCGTGACATAGACTGCGACCATGTGCAGCTGAACGAAAACGGAAAACTCATCGACGTCTTCACGGAGCACTTTGTCGAGCTGCAGCTGGCGCGCCACCACGTGCGCGTCCACGACGACGTGCGCTCCATGGACATGGACTCGGTGCGTGTGCGCGTGCGCGACGTGGACCGGCGGCGCGCGCGCGTCACCGACCAGGAGAGCGTGATGGACGTGCTCACTGAGATTGTCAAGGTCTCGGACGTGGTGCACAGCAGCCTGCGCGCCGTGCTCGGCGCCCTCAGCTGGGGCGCCCACTCGGAGGAGGTCAGCTTCAACGAGACCAAGCGCGAGCGTGTCCAGTTCGGCGACGTCTGCGCCGAGCCCGAGCCGGTCATCACCGAGCCGGAGGAGGAGGACGAGGAGGACGAGGTGTTCGAGAAGGACGACGAGCGCGTCCTCTTCGAGGAGCTCGAGGACGAGGAGCCGGCGTACACCGACTGTGAGCGCGTCACCCTCGAGCCCGAGGAGGCCGACTTCGGCCACGCCGACAAGCTGGACGACGTGTTCATCGACTCGGAGGTGCCTCTGTACGGCGAGCCGTGCGACCCGGAGGGCGAGTACGAGCAGCAGTATCCGTACCGCAACAAGACCCCTCTGGAGCGCCGCTGGTCGCGTCGCAATCGCACCGGTACCAGCTGGCTGGTGGACGCCAAGCCGGCGCGCCGGCGCAGCTGGAAGCAGCCGCTGCGCCGTCACCAGAGCGCCTCGGCCTGCGTCAAATGATCCCGTCTGGAAGGCGTTCCTGAACTTACCTACGCAGCTGACAGCTGAGCTTACAGCCGTCACTGGCGCCTCTGAGCGCGTCCTGCCACAGCTGGCAGTCTGGCCTGACCTGGCCACCGACCCGGCCCGGCGCCGCTCCTTGACCTCGGTCACCGGCAACACTACTCACCTGCCGGTCACACAGAGGGGAGCAGAGCGTCAGAGGGGCGCACACGGCGTCAGAGGGACATTCCCTCCAGTCCGGGTCTCTCAGCGCGGCGGGCGGCGGCACCATCATGAGCCGCCCGCCGGTGCGGCGGACCCCGGTCCCCGCCCACCCACACCACCATCAGCAGCCGCAGCCGCAGCCGCAGCAGAGGAGCCGGCGCCGACCGCGGCGGGCACGTGTCGCTGCCCAGTCAGCGGACACGTCGTCCGCCCCGCCGCGGCGTCGGCTCGAGCGCAGAGCTCCCGCCCCTACCGCCTGTAGGGTGCTGGCGAGCCTGCAGCGCCGTCCCGAGCCACCGGGACCCATTGTACACATGTCACTGTCATTGTCACCTGATATCGCTGACATGATTGTATGTTACAAATATAATGAGATGAAACATATTCGCTGACTTTTCGTGCGACTGAGGGAGATGATGAGCCAAAGTGGGCGGGAAGAAACGGAAGGCAGATAAAATGATGGGACGATGAAAGGGGGATGGAGCAGCTGAATGAAAGCAAGCCGAGCGTACACACAACTGAATGCAAGAACACATAACAATAAGCGGCTCAACATAGTATGAAATACGGCAATACTATCCACATACACACGGTTACGTAACCACTTGTCTGGATTCCTAGCATTGCAAAAGAATGGTGACATGCATTACATACTGTATACAAAATGTCGACACTCAGTCATACCACTCGAGTTTCAAACTGAACAAACAGTAGAGCATCAAACGAACCGGAGCTTTACGTAAATCGACTATCAATTACCCCAAGCTCGCGTATTTCGCAATGAACTATGAAATGCATATATATGCTTATATTAGCGTTGGGATAATGTTTTCATAAGTTGTGCCGCTGTAGGGGGTCATTAGTAGAAGGCTAATTAAGCCTTCTACTATGCCCAAAAGTAAGTTTTTTTTAATTCGCTAACACTTAACTCGAATACATTCAGTTCACTGCGTTTTACCCTTACTTTTCTGCAACGAGTGTTCGTGGAACGCATGAACCACAAACAAATGAAGTGCAAGTAAAGTGAAAACGAACCAGCCATCTGACGAGGCTGGATTTTCGGCCAATTTAATGAGGATATTTTTAAAGCTTTCAAGCGTAGGCAAATACGGAATCTACGTGACAAACTATAAATGCATGTGCACTGTGCAGGTATCACCGTCATGTTATGCATTAATTTGATAGATTCTGTTACGTTGCTGGCATGAGAGCATGACAAAGTGAAATTAGCTTGGTAGCAAGCACTGTACATACAGTGTACACTGTACATACAATACATACATATCTGATAAAATTGTATTGTATAGCATTGCATTGTATTCAATAAAATACAATGACCAAAAGGAAAGCCCATGGTATAAACCTTATAGTAAAAGATGATACAAAGCTTCGTGCATGGATGCGATGCCTAAATGGAATTCGTTTCCCATACGTTTTATTGGGCCAACTGGAAGAAATGCCACATGGTAACAGGGAAGCACCTATGAGCATGGAATATATAGTCTACGACATATATCATATATATATATATATATATATATATATATATATATATATATATATATATATATATATATATATATATATATATATATATATATATATATATATATATATATATATATATATATATATATATATTGTCTGTCGTAAACTATATATTCCGTGCGATGAGTACCTACTCAGGCAGTTTGCGTAGTTCAAACAGGACTCGTGGCGACCGGAACAGCAGCGAAGGGTTGCAACCCTGCACAACGCGGATTCCCGCCGTACTTACAACAATGCCTCAGTGAGAACATGGAAAATCGGATGGATTGGACAATAACACACTTTCGATCCCTTTAGAAGGATAAACGATGTAAAAACTGCACAGCAAAAGTGTTAAGTGTACATAGCTCAAGCTGGCAAACCCCCTGGCCCAAATGCCTAGCCACCGCTCCCCTGTGTGTGGAGGCTTCCTTCCTCACTTCGGTCCGATAGACATCGCAGGAAAAGAAGCTTGAACAAATGCTGGTCTAGAAATGTGAAAAATAGCGGCTGTCTGTGCGAGCGCCAGGGATTGCCAAACTTAACCCTTTCAAGAGTAGCTCATTTACCCGTCAACAATCTCACAATGCAGTGAACCCATATAGCTTGAGTCATGCGAGTTTGGTGATCGGCCAACGGAGATAATCGGGCCAGCCATCGATCCCTGTCGAGCTGCCCGGTTCTGCGAGTGACTGGAGGTGCATCAGGCTGCCGCGGTCCGGGCGGCACTCGGAGGATTACCGACACTCGCGTGTCTCAGAGTGGGCTCTGAGTGCCCCCTGAGAGTGACTGAAGGTTCACCGGGTGAGCTGTGCGTGCTTTGAGGGTGACTGGAGTGACCGCCGGGCTGCCGCGGTCCGGGGGAGCTCGGAGGAGTACCTACTGTCGGCAGCAGCGCGGAGACCATGGCCGTGACTCACTGATTGTCTGTACCTGACC
This sequence comes from Amphibalanus amphitrite, assembly GCF_019059575.1. NCBI lineage: Eukaryota > Metazoa > Arthropoda > Thecostraca > Balanomorpha > Balanidae > Amphibalanus > Amphibalanus amphitrite. Next base: position 45,332 of record NW_024883187.1, read on the forward strand.
TCAGTCTGCAGCCGGCCGGCCCGCCACACTCACCCGGCGCTTCGCTGAAATCCACATCTGCAGGGGGAAGTTCATAGCGGATAAATAACTCAAGGTGTTAGTGTCTGCATCAATTAGCCATGAGACAGGGAAGCGCTGCAGCAATCAACTATAGCACAAAGCCAATGGAACATTAACAACCACGTCCCGTATAATCAACATCTCTATGCACGCGCTTAAAACCACCAGCTTTACCATGCATTTGGTCGATTCTCGGGATTGTTAGCGCTGAAGGAAATGGCGAAATTAATTTCATAATTTGAATGAAAAAATAACTTAAAAAGGCAATGCAATGACGTATCAAGTTGAAAACATTTAAAGTAAAATATGCAAACATTCTGGTACACCAAAATATCTCTACGGTAATAACTATGCAGACTATGCAGACTATAATAACTATGCGGAGGGGGATGCCGGATGAATCACATCATGACTATTAACCACTAGACATGCTTTATGACCTTTTTATTAGTGTAACGTAGCATTTTCTCACGTATAATTTAGGTAAGACAGGCAAAATCCATCACTTAAAAATGCGCGTTGCGTACAACGGAACATACCTACAATAAAATGCACTAAAAAAGAACAGAGCAACAGACATCATCGTTTGGTTTTGTTTGTTAATGTAAAATCACAATTTTTGTTCACGCACATCAGTTTCTCTTCGATCACAACAAAGAGCGGGGTAATATGGTGGCAGCTTTTCCGACCGGTTTCTCCTTATCAGCATTAACGGTTGCGTGGAACCGGAAGGATTAATTGGGGATAATTAATCAACATATTTAAAAGGCAACCTAAATCCTAATCGGATCTTAAGCCTACTTTTCCAGCACTGACTGCCATCCGACGTTTTTTAGGAGGTGTGTGTGTGGGGGGGGGGGGGGGTAGAGCTAAAGGAGCCACTCGCACCCACGCCTCCTCCACACCATCGCCGGACCTAAAGCACCACGGATCCGGTCGTGTCCGGATGCCACAGAAACCGCGGACTGTACGAGTAGAGCCACCACCAGCCCAGGTGCGTGGGAACGGCGGGCACCGATGGTCCGGTATTTGCGGCGGGAGATGGCGAGATACAAAAGTGGATGGACCGGACTCCCAAAACTGGGACGGATTGACGGACGGACGGTCGGACGGACGGACGGACGGACGGACGGACAGACGGACAGACGGACAGATGGACGGGCAGACGGACGGACGGACGGACGACGGACGGTTTAACTGAACTAAATTACATATATGATTGCCCGTCTGAATCTGTACATGCATGCAGGCAGAACAGTCTGTATTTTACAAGCATACCTACATGCTTATACGTTGGAAATTATAGTGTTGATGAATACGCAAATACAACTTACTCGTCATAAATCAAATGCCATCCTATGAAAAACAAACCGCTGAGTGATTGATGCGTCCGATCGTCTGATCAAGACGGTTCGTTTTTCTATAACTGAACTATAAAAATGTCTCGGATGAGCTCATGCTGTCAGAATCTGCGATCACGGATGGGAACTGCATGAAGGGCGCGTGTGAGTGGGCGGTTGGCCTTTGCTGTTGGTCCGTCTGCCTGCCGCGTGGGCAGAGAAACTCACCAGCCGCTGCACCGTTTTCAATGGAGGCTACTGGGGACGCACAGACCACGATGACAGCACTGGGAACGAAACGGGGACTTGATTTTATCTGATGGCCACCATGTTATCATAAAAAATGATATGCCCAAAATAGCGTTATATAACTATTCATAGCTTGGCGATGACTGTAGTCTGTATGTAGAGTTGTTTGCAGAGTTGGCCTTGCTCAATTTATAGAGATGGAGGTCGACGGAAAACGATGATCAGTTGATCGGCAGTGGCTGGGGAAAATCAATCGTTCAGTAGGCGAGGACAGTTAGTCGAGACGGAAAAACCAGCCCTCGGCCTTGTAGGTGGCTAGATATACACACATTTCACCACTTTTCCCTGCAGTTATTCGAAACATTTTGAACAAACCATACTGAATACAGCATGAAATGTACAGGTAACAAAGGGAACAGTTAGCCTTAGCAAGTGATTGTGAGGCAGCTGACCCCCAAACAGGCTTCTGCAGAAAAAGGAGGCGCTGCACAATGCAGGGGAAAGGCTCAGAGACGCGCCCACTCCACCATCTGGCCCGGACGGAGCGCGGCCAGAGAGGAGGTGGGACAGTCCGACCCGGCCCGGCTGCGTGACCGGTCGGGATTTGTTCACAATCAACGGAAAGGCCGCACCTCCGCGCCGTGATGGCGCGGCCGCGCAGCTCTCCGGCTTTCCACTGCACCTGGCGCTGAGAAGGGACACTTTTCTCGGCCGTCCGGGGCCGCGCTGAGGTGCAGTACCCGGCGCGGCGCTCAGTTCCCAGGCATACGGACAGAGGTGGGCCGTGCACGCAGCTCGAGCGGCGGACATGGCGCGCATTCCGACTGCGCCCCGGTGGTCCTGTGGTCCCCCGGTGGTCCGCCGGAGGTCCCGGTGGTCTCGGCGACACCGGCGCGCCGGCAGCGCTCACCCAGTCCGATTGTGGCCACGCGGGAGGGCCGGACATACCGACCCAGTAGCCGTGGGACGCCGGCGGCGACCACCCTGGCACACATGTCGCCACGATCGGGCACCACCACGAACAAACCCCCCGGCAAACATCCGGACCGGGTGGGCCGAGCGGCCGAGCATTGTCCGCGGAGGCGCCAGTCAGCAGCGACCCACCGGCTACCGCGGCCGAGCTCTGTCACCCTGCCGCCGCGTCCGGTCCAGAAAAACGACCGGGCACGGACGCCTTCAATGCAGCTCGCGTTGCATAACGGGCCGCGGAGGGGCAGAGCGGGAGCGGGGCGGGGCGGGGCCGGACAGGGGTGAAGGACGCGCCGCCAGAGCGTGGCGACACCGTGCTCTCTGTGCTGGCAGAGTGACCCGGTAGACTAACAAAGCGGCGGCGCGGCGCTGCGCCGCGGCCGGCCGGCTGCGGCTGTCACGCCCCGGTACGGCGCTGTCGACAGATGAAGACCAGCTGTCCCTCCCGGAGCCGGCGGCGGAGGCCCGTGTCAGGCACCGCTCCCACGGGGTTCGACACCATCACGGCCTAAACGAACCGGCCGGGCCGGCCCGCGCACACACCTACTGGAGCCGTTTACGCCTAGATCACGCTCCTGCGGTCAACACGGGCTATCTTGGTTCCCAACATGGGTCTCAGTCAAGATAATGACCACAAAACTGCCTGGGAGGTGTTGGCATAAATATCTTAACACCCAGCTAGTTGTGGACACCTTTCAAACGGCTCAGTAGAAAAAGGATCAGGCATTAGAAAGCGAGAGGGGCAATGTTCCTGAGCTCAGTTTCCCACAAACATAAATAAGCGGTAAGTTATGGATCACGTTGCAATGCTGCAGACTGTGCTCCCGCGAAGAAGATAATCACCGAACTGGCTCCGGCGAATCCACCCCGGTGGGCGGTCACGTCAGGAGGCGAATACAAAGAGCGCTGGCTCCGGTACCGCCCGTCGGAGGCACTCGGTCATCTTCGACAGCAATCGGTTCCTAGTAACGTCGAGAGCCTCTGCTTTCGGTCACGTCTTGAGTCGCTGTTCCGACCTCAATTCCGCCAGTCCCAATCCTACCTACCCCAGGTCCCAGCCCCTTTTCCGTGGCGCTACCAGGGGACCGGGAAGACACCGCGCCGCGTCCATGACTCCGGCTGATGATCGGCCGGCCCACCGAGTCCGTCCCTGGAAGCAGCCAGTTCAGCGTCCTTGTGTACCGAGATTTCGGCTGAGATCAGCCGGGGAGCGCGACGCCCCCGGAGCCGCCGCGCCGAGCCCGTCTCCGCGGCCACTGCACTCGGTCGGAGACACCCTCTCGGTGCCTCTCTCACCCCACGCCGACCGGGGCCAAGGCGGTACGCTGAAAGCCCTGCACGCACAGCGGCTGCTTTTTGCTGATCAGATCTGATCCGATCCGATTTGATCCGCCGCGGGCCGGGTCCGCGACTCGGCAGGCCGTTGGTTGCCGAGCGCCGGTGGCTCCGACCCCGCGATCCCACCCTCTGCAGGTCAATGAGCAGTTGCAAAACCCGTCTGTCTCCGGCGCCCGCGCACCGTCCGCTGCCCCCAACAACAGCGGGCAGATGCGTGCTGCACGTGTCCTCCACCGCGGGACATATGGAGATGAACGCCCAGCGCTGGCACGCACGTGCTGTCCGCTGTCACTGTCCGACCGGCCGGACAAAAACAAACCGGCACACGCGTACGGCCGGCCGCCGAGCTGCCAAGGCCGCCAAGAAAGGTCAGTGCCGCGCGCGAGCTGCGGGGCCCGCGGCCGGGAGAAAGCTGAGCCGAGCTGCAGCTGAGCCGGGGATCACTGACACCCGCGGATGAGGGGAGGGGAGGGGATCACTGACACCCGGGGAGGGGAGGATGGGGGGGGGGGCGCACCGGAGGACAGCCGGACGCCGACATCGGCACTGCGCACGATTCGCAGGACTTTATGTATAGTCTCTCTTGAAAGTATCGCGACTCTGAGGGAAGGCGCCAACCGTCCCAGCCGCGGTTGAGCGGAAAAGTTTGAGAGCCGCTGGTAGCACTGACTGAAGCCTGACACGCGGAGGCAGCCAGCGCAGCGGGCTGGGCAGAGGGGAGTGGTTGCGAACTGCGGAGGGATAGGTGTGGGGGGGGGGGGGGTGGCAGTCGCCATCCGGTAACTTCAGTTGGGGAAACTACGAGGAGCCAAACAAAAATTGGATTAGCCAATCAGCGGCTGGAGTGGGCGGGGCGATGACCATATATGGTCATAAAATCAGACAACTTCATCTTTTCAATGAATTTTAGCATTCAAATGAAAAAATAAGGCATAAGAATGTTTTTTAACCACACAAGGCCTACACTCACCCGGTGCATAATTACCTGGCGGCTCTAAATCGCAGAGTTACAACGCAAGGTCAAACCGTGATTGGCAAATATGGCGGATTGAAACAGTCGCGCCAAAAAATGTAAGCTGTACCGTGGTTTAAAAATGTCATTATTTTTATTATTTTGTTTATGGTTTTTCTAATTGTACTTAAGTTATTATTTTAGAATTAAATATTTTTGTTTATTGTAATTAAATTAAATCTTTTAACAATTTTCTTTCATAAAACCAATCCATTTATTGAATTGGCCAGCTGATTGTGACACCCAGAACCTGCATAAAAGCCGTTTTCCTATCGCCATTTTCGAGTCAATTCGCCGAATTTAATCAAATCAAACTAATTCCTGGTGAAAAATGGAAGCCTTTTCTCTCCAATTAGTGGACGCGATACCGCAAGTACCGGCTTGTTATACCGTTTTTCACCCTTAGTAGCGGGGGCTGCATTTATGCCCATATATGGTCATCAAAAGTCCATTTATTGACCAATCCATTTTTTGACATTCGCCTCGTAGTTTCCCCAACTGACTTGTGATGGCAGTAAGCATGTGGTCAACGGAAGCCACCCTACTCACAGAGGATTTGTTGAGAGTTGTTTCACTGCAAAGTTAGCAATTTGACCCGTCATCGGTACGAGACGACTGCCCTTTTTTGGTAATATCCGGAACCGTGCCCAAATACAAAAAAAAAAATCATCAGTCGCACCCGCTAACAGAATGCATCCGTGCTTGCACATGCACCCGCGAGCGGATTTAAAAAAAAATTCTCTCTCTAGCCAATTCGCCAATTCGCTGTCTAGCCATTTAGTCATATACTCGTATTTGAAGTTCTCTTTTTTAATGAGCCGGTTTGTGAACGGCGACAAAAAAGAAAAGAAGTGCTGTTCAGCCGTGTTCTTTTTAAAAGCTTATTTGATGCCAGGCTTCCCCCTCCCCCTCATGACCTGTTTACGTCATTCAGAAGGCCTAATCACAGTATAGGGTTATGGCGGAACTTTGCTTCGTTGTGATTTTACGCGTCACGCACACTGAGTGATTGGCGCCCACTAACGCAGACCAATGAGCGCCCGGCTGGTGAGCCTAAGAGGCACCGGTATCCGCCTGGGGCGGGGGACGGGGTCAAGGGAGAGCGATACGAGCATGACCTTTGGCTGACCCCCGCTTGTTTTGACCCAGTTGTCAGGCGCTGGGGCCTGCGTCATTTAGCAGTTTTCCTTCTACCGCTGGCGTAAAATCGTGTTACAGCGTACTTTTTATGATACAGGCCATGACCTCACTACTGGGGGTCCTCAAACTGAATGGAATAGTTCGCAGAGCCGCCGCAGCCCAGGACGCGATACTTTCAAGAGAGACTATACGAGTACCTACTACTGCTCACAGCCGGTCAGTCACACGCGAATTCGTCTTACACCGTGAAAGCGGAGCCACTCTGGTATTCGTGCCGGAAGGGGAGGGGTGGGGGTGGGGGTGGGTGGGGGGGGCATGGAGTCTCATGGCCATCTCCAAGCATCAGTTTATTAACATCACGCCTAATGCAGTGCAGTGAGTAAAAAAAAAAACGAATAACCGACTATTTATAACAACGGCACCTCCAAGCCCCCCCCCCCCCGTTCCCAGCTTCATTAAGCCCGGTTGCAGGCTATGCCAACAGTGAGCCGAGGCCGGCAGGGAGTTATCATTATATAACTCTCCTGTGGTGACAGTTGGTCTGAATATGACAGCTGCAACTTAGTGCATTGTGAATAAATGGCCTCCCTCTGCCTACCTCTCCCCCTCTCTCTTTCTCTCTCCCTCTCCCCCTCCCCCCTCTCTCTCTCTATCTCTCACTCACTCCCCTCTTTCTCTTTCCTGCTCTCACAATTGCAGGATGGATCGGTGAGCCGACATCCGGCGAGTCTGCTCACCTCACAGTCTCACACCCAGCCGGCTAGCTGATGATGGCACCTGCAGCACCTGGGAAGACCAGCGCGGTTTCCACGCGGAGGCGAGTTTGAATGACGCACAGGAGAGGTCAAATCCCGTTTAAAATATTCAGGTTTTCCTACATGTATGAAATGGTTCACCTCGAGTTAGCATTTTATGTTTCCGTCGGCTTGTTTCACGTGATCCATTTTTGCGGGGATGTTTTTAATTTTTCCCCATGGTTATTCTGGATGAGTCAGATTGAAGCGTCTTGTGGTGGCCGTAGTACTCGTACTTGCTTATAATCATGCAAGAGAGAGCAGATGGATATCAAGTTTATGTGACCGACATATCGTCTAGACAGCATTTCCGGAGGATCACTGTCACAAAATTCAGTGTTGGCGACATTCAAATTCGGGGCAACGTGTCAACTATTCGATTTCTCTTCGATATGGTGAACCATCTCATGTGACAGCTCTGATGGCATGGTGTCTCCGGTGTGGCTATTTTTAGAGGGCCCTGACCGGTGTAATTCACGTCGCTGAAGATTGTGATCTACATGTTTAGAATATCGCAGGCCCATGACATTTGAGTCAACCTTTTGAGGCATGCGAAAATGCATTGCCCGTATGTGACCCGGAGGCATATACATATACCATTTATGGAAATTCAAATGTCTTTGACGTTGGTCTATCGAACATGTTTGGCCTTTGGGATATGGCCCGGCGGCTGGCCGAGACCTGCGTCAGTGACAGCTAGTCCTCCCAGCAGACGGCAGTGGGCCAGCACACGACGGCTGCGGGCGCAAAGGTCACAGGTCAGCCCACGCGGCAGCAGAAAACCCCAGAGCTCAGCGGCCATGCCGGCGGTGATTTACTGCTCCGGTGTAAACACACGACAGAGCCTGGACTAGAGTCTGAGGCTGACATCCCCAGCACACACATTAACTCCCCAAAACAGACTCAACTGTCGAAACGCAGAGTGATGATTGCACAACAGTTTCAGCTCATGTCAACATTGTGCAACTTGCAAGTTCCAGAACCAGTAAACAGTCAAATATCAGACGCACATCTCGTTTTCCAACCATCGTTGGTCCCCAAATCCGGATTACTGCGGTCTGGGCTGCTTCTGGTAAACCATAATGGCGACATTCGTACAGGACATGTGTACTCAATTTTGGGGAGGTGCTCAGCTCTTCAGACATTTTGAATATCCTTTAGTTTTATATTTTATAGCGTTTTCAAGCCGAAAATGTATCGGGAAACACGATTAATTTCTTCTCCAAATTAATGTAAAATCTTTTTTCCCAGGTTACCTATACATAAAACAATTGACAACATTGAACAATAAAATATATATGCAAACAAATATATTCAAATCAGAGTCATTGTGTTACATCAATGCCAACACCGGTTGCGACCCTGAAATGTCTTGCGTCCTTATCTCAGCTATTCATTTTATATTTTTCATTAAATATCTCATATTTTCACAGTTCCTAATCCAAGTTGTTAATTTCCAACAGCTTTTTGCATTAGGTATAAGTTGACACATAGACCTCTGTGTCTTTGTGACATAATTATTTTTGGTTAACAAAAAGTCCTTTAATCATGGACATGCAGATAACCACGTTATATGACTTGGGTTCGTTTGCTTAGTATTTTTTGTTTTGTTCTATTTTTAGTAAAGGGGTCTGTTGTGCCATGTTATGTTGTAATTTTGTTTGCGTGCGTTTGTTTGCGTGGGTAATGGTGGTCATATTTAAATAAATGGCTAGAAAAAAACACGTTATATGACCGTCCAAGCAAAGCATGGTCCGATACAAAACTGGAACGGAGCAAACAGGCACCTTCAGCAAAAGGCATAATTTAAAAGTTCCAAATTGAAAAAGCATCATTCTTGAAAACTGATACATGTACACCCGCCTTGTTCGGCATTATAACTAAACTGATGTTGAAACTTCTTCTCAAGAAGACATTGAGCTCAATTTTCCACAAAGTACCCACTTAAGTTGCGTTCAGTGACATTGTAATAGGCAGCTCACTAACGTACTTTTTGCCCGTAAAATAGCCAAATCATAAATAATCAGGGATGCTGAGCTTCTGGTTAACGCTCGTTTACTGAGAATGTGGTCAACACATCACGGTGATGTGGTCTATAAAGCACCCTCAAGATTCACAAAGTTCCAACCGCATACCTATACACATATGAAAGCTGATTTCGGCACGTTTGGTCTATGATGCAATGTCTCTAGATCACCGGTGTGAGTATTCACAGCTGTGCGTTTTTGTCTGACGACACTAGGACCGTTCTACGGATGTACGTACCTTTTTTGTGAAGCGTAACTTTAGTGTTTGGCGGTACGCCGAAGCTTCTTTTGACACGGAGCGGCAGTACCTAGAAAATAGCAGCACACCGTTTACCGGTAATCCATTGAGTGTGGCCAGCCAGTCTGTCTGCCGTCGGCGGTCCCATTGAGACTCATCGCCATTTCCTGTGAAACCACCCGCCGGCTTTGACACGTTCCCTGCATGCCCCGCATTCTACCTGAAAATGGCACATGAATGGCGCCGCGCGATGGCAGCGATTGGCCGCCGCCATGCCAGCGCGGGCGGCACGTGTCTTGTGGCCCGTGCACGCCGGCACCTGTGACACCACGGCAGGGGTGGCGGTTGGTCGGTACGACAGCTGCAGCTCGGGCGGCCGGCGGCTCTCGGCGCTAGCATCCAGACCACCCAGGCGGACCACCGCGCCTACCACCGCCAGCCACCGCCAGTTGGGACACCGGCCGGGAAAACTGCGAGAAAACGACGCAGTTGGGAGTGCCCGAAATATGGCTGCCGCGCCCAGTTCGAGTTCATCCCCCCCCCCCCCACTTCCCTAACATTCCCGTCTGAGAAGGCTGCACCATCAAAACATTCAGCTAAAGTTCAACGAGCCGTCAACGCGCTCAATTGGCGTCACTGAAGCCGATAGCAGGAGGAGAATTCCACGCGATTTGCGTCCGAGGTCAGCCGATGTCCGTGAGGAGCCTCCCGCGCGGGTCACGAGGACCATACGGCCGGCCGGGTTCATATGTTAGTACACACCGCCGTGACGCAGGCGACTGGTGCCAGCTCCGGGTGGGGTCAGGCTATCATCACATCACGCGGCCCGGCCCAATTCGCAGACTGTTTGGGAGAGTGCAGATGACGCGCGTGTTACGCACGACGCGCCGTGAGTGGGACGGACCGACCATAACATCACTGTGAGTTAGCTGACGCGACTGTGTTGGTCAGAGTCGTCAGTGCAGATAGGTGACGGCACAGTGGGGGAGAGGGGAGGGGTGTCGGCAGACCACCGCACCTGGCCACCTTATCGTGCGCCGAATAACGGGCAGCTGTCAGCGCGCGTCGGATCCACGCCCCACCGACCGCAGATGGCCTGTCGTTTCAAGAATCCACACCTTACCGAACCGGCTACACACCATGTGCTGATCCCTCCCCCGCCGGGCCGATTATCAACTACCAACCACTTCTATCAGATTAAAACTCGCCCGACAGCCGAGCCATCAAAAAACGCAACAGCAATATTTGTGCATGAAATAATCGACAAGAGTATTAACAACGATAAGTCTAAAAAACTTCGTACACCCACTGGCTCTAATTTTGGGAAAAGCGGTTCCATCTGCGCGGTCGGGCGCCGTATCGCACTGCACATACCGAGCTCGGTGTGACTGCAGAGCGGCGTGATGCGTTTCCGGCCGCACACCTGAGCGGCGCTGAGCACTTTGACACGGATCCGTCATCTAAATCACGCCAAACACGTCCGAGCGTGGCCGGCGTGGGACAGTGCTGTCAGGTGCGCGGCGCAGCACCCCCGAAAATATCCAGTACAGTTCCGACGCCGACTCGATCCGATTAGCGGCAGCCTGACGTCAGCGCCCCGATGGCTGTGCACCGTGCACATTGCACAGTGCACTCGCCATCTCATGGGAGAAAGTCGGGCGACTTATCGTCGTACTGTCCCGCCGGTCACCGCCGCTCGCAGGGGGACCCGGATCAAAAAGCATCAGGTTGATGAACGCACAAACCAAACGAAACAATGCCACTTGAGCATGCAAGCCCTGAAGTATGTAAGTTACAACAGCCCTGAAGTAATGACAATCGATAACGATAGCGAGGCTCCGTTATCAGCGTTCTTACCGATCCATACAGGTGGTCGGCCGCCCCACCTCCGGCCTGAATCGATCGCCGGTGTTTCCCGTTGAGTCTCTGTGGACCGGATGCCGATCCCCGACCGCCCCCACCCACCGGCGCTGCTCAGGGTCAGTTCGTGCGCACGGCGCCCCACTCCGGGTCACAGGGGTGTGTCTGACACGGGTCCGCGCCGCCGTCGGCAATCAGCCAGACCAGACGGTGTAGCCAGGACAGGAGCACGTGTAGACCTGTGTTCAAGTCGGGCCAAGCGGTGAGAGCCGTGGGAGAGTGGACCCCGGGCCACCGCGGCGGCTGAGGATGGGGATAGAGGGAGGTATAGGTGTAAACCGAGGACAGCGTACACGGCGTACAGAGACAGCGTGATCGGTGGGTGGCCGTGAGGGGCCGACGGTCAGCGGGCCGGACCAACGTTTCATGGTGACCAGCAGGCAGCACATGGGTGCAGCGAGAGGTGCACATTCGGGGTCACATGACCAGACAGGATGGGAGGATCGGACAGACATGAATGAGAGCCACTCGCTGGAAAATGCAGATAAGCAAAGACTGTGTCTGATTGCTTCTACTTTAAGTTGGACTGGACTGATTTACGGTTAACTGCTGCAGCACACACAAAATCGACCGGCAAGACTGATGGATCAAAATGCCGAGAGCCCAATCTGAGTCATATCGCCACACTGCAGGCAGACTGCATGTCTCTTCTTCGCCGATGGCGTCCCGATAACCCCTGCAGGTGTGAGCATTATCTGCAGTCGTCTGCCAGAGTGTCTGCAGAGAGTCATGTGTCACCGACGGGGAAAATTTCCCGCCGAGACCGTGTCGCCCTGGCAGTGATTGACGCGTGCATCAGTACTAAATCAGGAATACGGTCCACTCCCGAGGCATTACCGCCTTGTTGGATGTAAAACACGGCCCACAACACACCTTTTATTCCCGCAAGGTCCAATCCGTGGAAGGTCGATCACATTGTCTCTCGAGTGTTATATTAGATCGCATCGGGCCAGTTCTGTTGAGCCGTCCCACAAACCAACGGACCACGAATCTGATGCAACATGACTAATCGAAAAACGGACATCTCTGGCGCCCGCTCGAAAATCACAATTAAGCGCCAGAGACCACAGAGTCAGGTCAGTCGGTACGTCCTGACTTTTTCACATCGTAAAGCTTCGCACCGTGAAACACATTGAAGCTGAACACATGCAACTAATAAAAACAATGCCAGCAAAGAAAATAAAACTTGCTCGCAAATGAGGGCCCAAACCTAGCATGCAACGAGAGACCTGTCACATCGTCAACATGTACTGTTGGATACTCGTGACCGTGACCGTCCAAGGTACCGAAACACATACATGGCAATTTTGTCTGTTCCAAGTCATTACCTAAGTCCTAACTGTACAACTATATTGAAAAACAAGACCTTGGACATTCTTGGAAGTTGTGGAGGCACTACCACTGTGAACTAGAATCAGCATTACCTAACGAGAATGCATACAAAACATTATTCTTCATCTCATGGAGTGTTACCAACGCCCCACTATGCCGACAAGTCAATGCTATTGCATCATGACCCTACCCTGTCATGGCTTTGGCATGCACTTTGTGGACGTACCGACATAGCAGCAGCAAGCGTCACCCTTTGTTGTAGGTCATAAAGCCTTCAGGAACTACCGCTGGGAATATCTCGCTAGACTTGGGAATATCATTAGCCTACGGCAGCGTGAATGCTTCCTTACAACATTGTGCAACGTGTCCGGTCGCCCATCACCTTGCCCCATCACCGTGTCGCGTCCGGTGCTGGAGTGCAAGGCTGCAAACCGTCATACGCCCAGTGCCCACCGTCGTACCATATTCGCATGGCCCTGCGGCGCCGATCAGCACGAGACGGCCGCTTATCAGCTGGTCGCCGCCGGTCGAATTCCTGTGTGCGGGAGGGGATGACGCATCGCATAACTGGTGCCACCTGTCCATACCTGTACTGCCCCCGCCGCAGGCTGCTACCTGCCGCCGCGCCGCCGCAGACCGCCGCCCCGCGGCCGCGGGCGGCGCGTGCGACGCGATTTGGAGGGCGCGCGGTGAGTAGCGGCATTAGTCACCGACACGGCGGGACGGGCACTGAGTCACACGGCCGCGCCGCCACCGCAGCTGGACGGGTGACCGCGCCCGGTGGCGTCCCACCCCCGCGTCGCCTAGGTCGCCCCGGAGGAGCCGCGGGCTGTCCCGCAGCTATTCATAGCCGTTCACAGGCTGAACGGTGCAATGTCGTGATTGCTCATCGCATCCGACTTGTTGCAGACCCTCCGCCCACGGTCAATAAGCCGCCCGCCTCCACACGCTTCCGTCCGGCATCTCCCGGCGCCGCCCTGTGCTAACCTCCCAGCGCACACTGGTCGGAAACGCTCCAGCGAGAGGCCAGCGGCCTTTCCGCAAAAGTTTTTTGCTTGTTATTCCACAACTAGTGAAGCAAACTTCATACAACTTTGCATACCTTCTCTGTCATATGTAAGCTATCATTTGGATGTCAAGCACTAAATATATGACGTGAATCTGTTAAGTTATGACGTCATAATTGAGTATAATACAGGATCTAGCACCACTTTAAGTCAACAAGGGAAATTGGGAGCTGCTATTCGGGCACCGGGAATGGTTTCATGCACTCCTTGCAAGGTCCAGTGCTTGACTTTAGCATTGTTGACTTTGCGTGACGTCATTTATGACGTCACTAAGGCCATATAAGTTTTTCGTCAATAACTCCTGATCAGATAGAGCTAGAGAGTCGGAAAAGCCACCATTGGACTCAGGAAGACCTGCCAAATCGAATGATATGCAATATGACCTCCTTCAACCATTTTCGTGACCTGAGGGGCTCCGACCTGACCTTGACCCGAGGTTAACACCTTAAGTTGACTTCACCCGAACACCAAGTATAGCATTCAACGCGCCTGAGCTAGACAAACACGATGATGCCAAAATCGCGGCAGTGCGACCATTTTTAGCAAAGTAATTAACCTAAAACCGAGCCTGTGCCTTGTGGCACTTACCTGACCTAAGAGGTCACTGGCTGACCTAAGACCTTAAAATCGGGTAGTACCTAATTTTTGCGTCTTATAACGGCACACAGGTTTGTTTTTTTTCGCGAGGCTCTAGCTCAATTAGAGGCGAAACGGCGAGGGAGTTGTACCAACCCTCCCCGGTCAATATAGAAAACCAATCGGTCCGGCCAGGGTTAGATACCGGAATTGTGATCTAATGTAAAAAGACGGCCCAAGGTAACCCGACGTCAGTGACAGGTGTCCTATATTTGCAGCGTCTTATATGTATTTACGAAGGTTTCAATTTCCACTTTCTTCAGCCGAGTGATGGTTGTCAATAGCAAGGCTCTCTAAATGCAAGCCGTAATCGCCACGCAATGTGTGGAAGGCTTTTGATGTCAATACATACATAAATGCATACATAAAACGCGCTTTTCACAAAATTCATAAACTCAGGCGCATCTGTTTTTAATGACCAGTCAACTACGCATGGATGCGTGCAGGCCACACAGGTCAGCGTAAGCCGGGCGCGGCGGCCGAGCCGAAACTGGGGCGGGGCGGGCGGTAGTTGGGTAGGAAGAGCGGCTCCTGCAAATTTTGCGCAAATATGCGCAGTTAGCTTTTATGTTGCCCTGGTGTAAAATTAAATCCTACTTCATCTCACAAAAAAATCAGAGTGGAACTAGATGGGACTACCTGTTGTTTCCTTACCTAAACTTTGCAGTTATATTCCAGAATCACTGTAGGAGAGCCTTCATAAAAAAGCTATAGTACATCTTAGTTAGGGATTTAGTATGCCAAAAATTTTGCACTGACCAATCGGCAACTTCATAACGAACATTTTGATGCATAATATGTGGGATTTCAATTTGGTGTCTATCAGCAATAAGACTCTGAATATCCGGCTCAAGAAACCTCTTGCTCCGCGTCAGTTTCCGAGTTCTGGGATACCCCATCTTCGGGGGCTGATTACAGTTATTTTTGGTCACCCGGATTAGTTTTTTTGGCCTAAGTATAATAATTTCATCAATTTCAAATCGATCTATGTAAAAAATAATCCGAAACTCCGGAATCGCCCGTGGCCTCTCGTGAGGGCGTTTCCGACCAGTGTGCAGCGCCTCCCTGGGACTGCGCAGCACGCTGTGTCTCTATAGCAGCAGTCCCAAACTGCCAGTCACACAGGCGCCGGAAGCGGCCGCCAGTGTCAGTGAAATCCCGGCGAGACCCGGCGCGCTGCAGCGCTGGTCGGCAGGCCATGGGGAGACCGGAGCAGTCCACCGGGATGTGAGCGCTCTCCGCCTTTCACCGGGCCGGCTAACGGACGGTGCGCGGTCCGGGAGCCACCGGCCGGACCTGCAGCTCCGATACCGTGCCGGTCTGTCCCGGACGAACGGACGTCCCGAGGGTAAGCCTCCACCGGGATCAAACATGGGACGGACAGGCTCAGTACTGATCGGCCGGCAGCGGGTGCTTTGAACAGAGTAGACGACATCGAATAGAACAGGGTTCTGCGGAACAGCCCCGGACCAAGTCCCGAAACAGAGGGAGCAGCCGATAGCTAAACCACAAACAGGAGACAAGCTGATACCGGTGACACGGAGACGGAAGGCCGGGGTGTCGCCATCCACAGTGACTGGCCGAGTTACGACCCGGCGCGGGCTGACACCGGCCGGTGCGAGGGTCCGGGTGCGAGGTGCGAGGGTCCGCGCCGGCCGGTGCGAGGGTCCGGCCGGCGCGGGTCAGTCGGGGGCCGCCGCCGAGCCGGACCTGAGTCGCTAGGTCAGGGTCACGCGGCGCCGGCCACCGGGGCACTTCCGGCGGCACTCAGCGGCCGGTGCTGTCGGCGACTGGTGGTGACTGGTGGTGCACGGCCCCCGCCTGCACCGGGGACAGACGGCAGAGGTAAATACTGAGATCTCGCCGGATCCGGACTGGACCGGACCGTGGGGAGGGCGTGTGACCGGCGGCGGCCGAGGCTGCCGAGCCGGACCCGGTGCACCGCTACGGCCCGGTGGCACTCGGCAGCCACCGGGCCAGCATGTCCGGTGGTGGGCGGCGCCGTTGGGAGTGGTCAGTGCGGTGCCGACAGGAGGTAAACCGCCCCCAGCCCGCGCCGATCAGCTGGGGCGGCCGGTGCCGGCGCGGCCGTTGATCCCAACCAGTGCAGGCCGGTAGTTCCGCGCCGTGCTGCTGAGCTGATTAGAGCGGCGGCGGAATGCAGCCGCCGTACGCCGGAACACGCACCGGAGCGCCGCAGTCGCGCCAGGCATGCCACATCCCCACAGGCACGCCGCCGCTAACCGCCGAGGACGCCCAAACCCGAAAATCAACGGGAAAGGGAGCGGGATTCCCTGCTGTACGTGCTAGAGAAGGTCGTCGCTGCATTTGCGACACAGAGCGCCACCGGTGACTGCGCAAAAACCGGGGAAATGCCCGCTGGCCGGCGTGCGGTGCCATCCCCGCCCCGGTGCTGAGTAGCGGTGCCACCAGTTCGGCGGGGGCCGGTGCCTGGCGGCGGGACGAGCCGCGGGAGACAGGTCCCGGCCGGTAGCGGCGGGTCTCTGGACGCTGTCAATGTTGAATGGACCGCGTGCCGACGCCGAAACCTGCTACGGCCACGGACCAGCCGTTGCATAACAGGCACGGCGCGCGGCGAGGCCACTGCTGTCTGTCCGATACGCCCGGACCGTCCCGCCGTGGGCTCGCCGATCGCGAACGTTCGCGGCGTATCGCGCTCCGTCGCATACATGGCACCACAGAAGGTATTGGAACGTCGTTTCTAAAGCACAGGAGGCAGACTGGTGAATATATGGGACCCATGATCGCCATGGTCATAGAATGATAAAACATTGCAATGTTTACCTGTTTGCAATGTTTACCGCCATGGTCTGAACATATCAGTGATACCATCGGTCCTGTAGCCCGCGACATACACGACCACAACACCCGAAACGCAGGGCTGATAACACAGCCACGGGCCCGAACAGAGACGGGGAGACGTCGACTATGTATTAGAGGAGTCGCGATGTTAAACGGTACCGAGTTGAGCCCGTATATACCAGCGTTTCGCGCCAATGTGAAGCGTGTGATCATGTCGAGACGCCGAGTAGCTGTCTGAACCTGTTCCAGTCGCACGCTTGTTTGTGTTTGCCAGTGATATCTATGCCTACTCGCACTGTCTATATGTTCCCCGTTTTATCTGGTTTTACGTGTCTGGTGAAAAGCCACTTTTATTGTGGATCCTAGATGAATACACATCTGTATCTGTATCTGTATCTGGTCACGAAAGGAATAAAATCAGCGCCTCCACAGGCCACAGCCATGGTGAAGCAGAAATGTTGACGGACCGTCGAAACCTTTGGAGCCCTCGTAGCCTTTGGAGCCGGCGTAGACTTTGGAATCGCTGGTACCGTCTGGCTGCAGAAGGTTGTGCCAGACCTACTAACAGCCATCAATCGTGAGCTGTTGGTTCCCCGAACTGTTGGTCGATCAGTCGCCAGCCGTCACGTCAGTGTGAGTGGCCACGGATCCGCTGTCGACTATCAGTCGTCAGAGCCGGCCATCACTGCCACCTGTCCGTCACCGCCCTCCCTCAGTCCGTCGCCGTTCTCAGCTCTGCCCGTCGTCGTTCTCGACTCAGTCCGTCGCCGCTCTCCGTCCATCCGTCGCCTCTCTCATCTCCGTCCTAAGCCTCTCTCATCTCCTTCCTTAGCTTACCGCCTGACCGTCCGTCGCCGCCGTCAGTCCTGTCACGCACACGCCCAACCTGCACCGAAGAGAGGCAGAGAGCGATGACCGACCTCTGCAAACTCCTCGCCGCCTCTCCGTGCAGCCCACTATCCGACTGGGTCAACGCTCGGGCCTCGGGGAGCAGCGGAAAGCAGAGGACCCAGCGGCGAGGACGCTGTAGCTAGAGTCGGCTCCGTGTGCTGGCGAGAGAGAGACAGGTGGTCTTCCTTACAGGGATGACGGCCGAAGGAGAACCGGCCCACGGGTATGACTGTTTTCGAGGGGAGGCAGATATGTGATTCACAAGAATCGTGACTTAATTCTCAATCTGGCAGCTCACCCCATCAGCTCACCCCTGCCCCCGCTTTCAAAGCCCAGTCATCAGACCAGTGTGGGACGAACAAATGCGGCTCAACAAGTTTGGAGGCCTACATAAGCGACACACAACCAGTTTTGACGAACGGTGATGTTACTCCAACCAAACGAGACTGAAATTACATCTGCAACTACGGAAGGAGGGACTGCAGCAAAGGCATACCATTACTGGTGCACACATATCCTGATGTCGGACAGCGGTCGTCCGGCGGCCGCTCTGACTGTCCGCAGGCTCGCCGGGCGGTGGCGGCGCTGGGCAGACGGGCCGGCGCCGGGGACCGCCGCGCGGCGCCGCGACCGCCGCGCGGCGCCGCGACCAGTGAGTCACGCGGCTTCCGGCGGCCGGCCGCTCACCGGCGCCGTCAGGGCCGGCGGCACACACCCACCCAGACCGGGCCGCTTCCGTCCGCACCTGCGGAATGTGGCGCCACGGCACTGCAACCGGCACGCAGCCGCCGCCGGCTCCGCGCGCTGGTCTGAGAGGCCGTGCACGCCGACCGGAGCGCACCCAGGCTCTCTCCCGTTTACGCCCACGCCTCTGGTAGGGAGCCGCGCCTTCCGCACCCAGGTCAATCGCAGACACACCACCCCTTCCACGCCCATATCTATCGTGCACACACCGCCCCCGCGCACCCATGTAGGCGCCAGCACTGACTTCCGTTTACAAACATTGCAATAGCCACGGGTATATGTATATACCAGTCTGCACCAAACCGTGCCCATTCCGCACCTACATTCTACAGCCTACAAAACTGTACATGCAGTCTAATAACAAGCTTATTTTCGATACCTAGCTCATAGCTGGTAGTCCACAACGAGCCGGTTAGAAGTTCTTCTCCGCAGAAAACGCTTCTCCGAATCATAAAAACACGAATCAGAGCACGACAGAAGAGTTCTGGGAGCGCGTAGTCCTTCTCCCTTGTCGTACTGACTTAAAAGTCACCGTCCAGCACAAGAAGAAGATCTATTCTGCTCTCCTCTACGCCTTCCAGCCAACTAAACTCACAATCCCCCTCCTGGCACATCCACAGCTCGCAGACACACATCTCACATCATCACCAACCAATCGCGCTGTCATACGTCATATATCTCACATCATAACCAGCCAATCATGCTCCCATACGTCATGCCCGGCCCAGCTACTTGCAGGGTGTAACTCGGCCCTGCCGGCATCAGATGCCGGCGGCTATGACCAACGCTGGGTCACCGGTTCACAGCTCGACGCTGAAGCTGACTCACACTTATACGGCTCACATTCATCCTTGCGTCACGCTACATCACCCCCTGGTTCTGAAGAACCACATTACTCTACATGTTACATGTCATTCAATCAACGCATCAACTACATCCTCTGGCACACCATCGCCATATCTTTCCGGCTCTCTTCGAACACGCGTACCACGCCGCAGCGTCGCAGGCACGAACGTTTCACTCTCGTCTGCGGACACATCGGACCCGGTCGGTGGATCGGGGTCCGGGGACTGAGCGACGCTGGGCGGCCGCGTGTCCGACTCCGTCACATCACTCGGAGCTGGCGACACACACACGCCATCACACTCGCTGTCATCAGACCACTCCACCGTTGGCGCTCGCAGAGCCCCTGGCCTCGGACATTCAGGGACGGTCAACCGATGTCGGAGGTTTCGCACATGTCGTGGGACATTATCGACTTCGATTGTCTGGGCCGAAACGACGCCTGTCACAATACCCTCGTCTGACTTTACAAAACATCGGTCGCCCCGCCGCCGAACCCACACCTTGTCCCCTACCTGGTATACACCGGGTTTCTTCAGCGGCAGGGCGTCACCAGGCTCGTCTGAGGTTCTGCGGGGCGTCACGTCAACGTCTCGGCCAGGGTGTCGAAGCACCCCGTTGATTGGAGCTGTGGCCGGGTCACTGCCATCCTTCGGTGTCACGTTG
Source organism: Amphibalanus amphitrite (assembly GCF_019059575.1). Taxonomy (NCBI): domain Eukaryota; kingdom Metazoa; phylum Arthropoda; class Thecostraca; order Balanomorpha; family Balanidae; genus Amphibalanus; species Amphibalanus amphitrite. The sequence continues at coordinate 65,421 of NW_024883187.1, forward strand.
TATCGATGGACTGCTTCAGCAACGGAGCAGGACTGCCGGGCCACCATCACTTTGATGGTACGATGATGGCGCTCGACGATGCCGTTCCCGCCGGGCTCGTAGGCAGCGCGGAACCGGATGGATACGTCCCAGCGAGCCGCGAACGCTAACATGACCCGGCCACGGAACTCTGTCGCATTGTCCGTGAGTATTTCCGCCGGGGCTCCACGCTCTAGAAACACGTTCTCCAGCTCACTCACAATCTCCAGAGCTCCTGCCCGGCGAAGCCGTCGCCATATGGCGTACCTCGACGGCCCGCAGTCCACCAGCGTCAGGTATGGGTGGCCGTGCACGTGGGTGACATCCATGGCCAGGCGATCCCACGTGCGTTCTGTTCCGAGTGACCCACCGGGCCAGCGCTCCGGCGCCGGGTCAATCGAGGCACACGTCTGGCATCGTCTGACCACGTCTCGCACAGCTGGTTTTGACACCCGCCTCACCCCCAGCTCACGTCGGGCGTACCACAACGTTCTCCTCACTCCTTGGTGACTGATGTTTTCGTGGATGGTGCGGATGTCACTCGCTGAGGCACTTGTGATGGCAGCGACAGCCACCGGTTGTGCTTTGGACGAATCAGTGGTTGGCTGGTCGGCAGTCTGCAGCCAGGCGTTGGGCACCCGCGTCACCTCATCAGCACGGTTGACCGCTGACGCGACCAGCTCGATAGTGACCTCCAGTTCGTACTCGATGACGAGCTGACGGAAAACAGCCACGCGCCGTCGGATAAGCATTTCGGACTGCGCCTTGGTTCGCAGCCTTGCCTTACCCGACAGCGCGTCACTCAGCCAGCGGTGCACCGTCACCGAGTCTGTCCGGAGCGTCAGGCGACGGAAGCCCCATGCTACCGCCAGGTTGACACCGTTGAGAGCGGCATCCAGTTCTGAGATATTGATGTGCACGTCCCTCTCCGATTCGGCACGCAGCCAGGACGCGTCCTCGATGATGGCGCCCGTGTCAGGGTCAGTGAGCACGACACCGCGGGCGATGGAGCTGGCGTCGGTCCACACCACGACGCTCGTCCCTGTCACACACCACTGGCCGCGTGCCGGGTCACATGCTCGAAACCGCCGTGACACCTCATCCACCTCACGTTGTAGTTCCTCGCTGACGATCGGAGTGTCCCAGTCCGGGCTGAGGCGGTTGGCAGTCCGCTTCATCCATGCAGCGGCCGGCCGCAGCCAGCCTGCGACCGGCACATGAGATGTCAGCTGGCCGGCCCACGCGAAGACAGATCGCCGCGTTAGCACGGGTGGAGCCTGCGTTGGTGACTCCCCGTCCCTACTCCACTGGAGTGCCGGCCCGTCGCTCTCGGCGACACGAAGGCCCAGCATACGTGCACCGGTCGCGACCCGCTCCGGCGGCTTGCATGTGAGCCCGAATCGAGCGAAGTGCTCGGCAACCTCATCAGCCGAGACCACCGCTTCGTTGACCAGCAGATCATCGGCGTAAGGCAGCACTGCCTCTGCCAACCCGGGGCTCTGTGCGAGCACCTTCCTGACCACAGCCTTCATGATCAGAGGCGCGATACTGAGCCCAAAGCCGACCCTGGTCAGGCAGTACCGCCGCCCTTGCACGATGACTGTCTGGTACGGCCACAGGGCCGGGTCCACACGAAGCTGAAGAAAAGCTTTCTTCAGATCCAGGACAGCGACCCGGCGTCCGTGACGTCGCCACCTTCGCAGCTCTTCCACGCAGACGTCAGCGTCGGCTGTGTGACGTGTCAGGTGTTGATTGAGTTCCCGATAATCTAACACCGGCCGCACCTTGTCCTTCGCTGCCTGAGTAACCACCATCAACGGGATCAATCCCTGTGCGGGACCGTACATCGTCTCATCGTATTCGCGCAGCCAGCCCTCACTAATCCACAGCGCCAGCTCTGCATCGAATTTTTCACGCGCACAACTCGGCACACCGTACTGAGCTATCGAGTTTCCAAGCGGGGGCGGAGCCACGCCACCGGCCCATTTCCAACGGACTGTCCACACATCATCGAACACAGCCGTGAAGTCAGTCTCGTCAATCCTTAGCTCCGGCTCCGTGTCGACCGCTCGACACACCTCCCGCTCCGGCGGGACCTCACGCTGCACCACAGCAGCCGTGTCGACCGCACGACACACCTCCCGCTCCGGCGAGGCCTCACGCTGCACCACAGTAGCCGTGTCGACCGCTCGACACACCTCCCGCTCCGGCGGGACCTCACGCTGCACCACAGCAGCCGTGTCAACCGCTCGACACACCTCCCGCTCCGGCGGGGCCTCACGCTGCACCACAGCAGCCGTGTCGACCGCTCGACACACCTCCCGCTCCGGCGGGACCTCACACTGCACCACAGCAGCCGTGTCGACCGCACGACACACCTCCCGCTCCGGCGGGGCCTCACGCTGCACCACAGCAGCCGTGTCGACGCTCGCAACTGGGTTGTCGCTCCCGAAGCGAACGGATCCTCCACTTACACTCACGCCCTGCAGGGCGTCAATGCCGGTCATGCCCAGCAACACGTCTACGCCCAGCAACCGGGCCGGTACGACGACCGCCCGCACACTCACTGTCGCCCCGCGCACTCCAAGGCTGACCACAGCCCGCCCACAGCACAGCACCGGGCTGTCGTTGACAGCGACCAAGCTGGCGTCACTCCGCTCCCAGCAGGACACCATGCCCTTCCACACCACTGTCTCGCTGCACCCTGTGTCGACGAGTGCTCGGCACTTGCGCCCATTTACATTGATGTCGATGATGGGGGCTCTTGGGTCACTGCGGCAGCTGGCGACGGCGGAGCCCGTGGCGCTGATGTAGCGCCGTCGCCGTGCCCGTTTGGGCAGAGCCGGGCGATGTGGCCTACCTGGTTACAGGTCCAACACCGCAGTGGTGGACGGCGACCCGTCCCTCTGGCTCCCCGCTGCTGCTGTACATATGATGGCGGCGGCTGGACGACAGCCACCGATGCAGTCGCTCTCTCCCTGGCCGCCATCGCCAACGTTGACCTAGCGACGGCGACGGCTCGCTCCAAGGAGAGAGTTTCATCTCCAGCACTGTTACGTACTGTTAGCCGCACCTCCGGCGGCAGACCTTGCAGGAAGTGCGTCGTCATCACTTCGTTGGACACTGAACCTATGAGGGATATCAGCCGCTTGACTGATCCCAGGTAGGCATCCACAGACTCGCCCGGTTGTAGACGTCGGTGATACAGCTCATACATAGCCGCGTCGGGTCCCAATGCAAATGCACGATGCAGTTTTTGGCGGACGATTGCAGCATCCCGCTGCTCGGTGGAGGAGAGGGTGGCCCACACCTCGTACGCCTGGTCCCTCAGGCGTGTGGGTATGACAGCGGCCAGTGACACACGACGCAGGGCACACAGCTGTGTCGCCTGCTCCAGCCATCTGACGACGTCACCGCTGCCGTCGAACTCCGGTATTGCCCGCAGATCGAATGCAGGCGCAGGAAACTCTGGTTCCATGGTATTGGTACCAGCTACCGGTGCACCACTGCCCTCTTCTACGTCAGACATAATCACAACACTTAGTCGAGAAGGCCGAAATAGCTTGTCGTACTGACTTAAAAGTCACCGTCCAGCACAAGAAGAAGATCTATTCTGCTCTCCTCTACGCCTTCCAGCCAACTAAACTCACAATCCCCCTCCTGGCACATCCACAGCTCGCAGACACACATCTCACATCATCACCAACCAATCGCGCTGTCATACGTCATATATCTCACATCATAACCAGCCAATCATGCTCCCATACGTCATGCCCGGCCCAGCTACTTGCAGGGTGTAACTCGGCCCTGCCGGCATCAGATGCCGGCGGCTATGACCAACGCTGGGTCACCGGTTCACAGCTCGACGCTGAAGCTGACTCACACTTATACGGCTCACATTCATCCTTGCGTCACGCTACATCCCTAAATACACGGGTGCCTTTCCAAACACACAGAGGTGGTTCCGGAACGAGGCACATCGCGTCGGCTCGTTAGTCGCGTGGTGACGTGGACCTCCAAAACAGGCCGGGCCAAGTACCGCGCAAAACCCCAGCTATCGGGACGCCCCGGTCCATTGGCCATGACCGCGGACATTGGGCAAACCGGCCGGGCCGGGCGTCGTCACGGGACCAGTGCGGCGCGGATTTGGGCGGAATTCTCTGCGTCGCAAATGGGCCGCGTCACCAGTGGCGCAGTTCAACGCCGCCGATATCGTCGGATGGAACCGTTTGAGCCGGGGATTTCGGCGCCTGTTTACGCCGGTGGCTGTGGAAGCTTCCGAGACCCGCCGTTGTGAGACCCCGAGCTGAGAGCTCACCTCTCTCACAGCCAGGAAGCTCTGGGAGCATGATTTCCGCATTGCGTGCGTGATATCGGGCGTGCTCTGAGGTTGGCTGCAGAGATGACGGTCCGATCTAGCGCAGCCGGCCGTTTTGATGCGATGAGAGAGCGCATCTCAACACAGACTCCGGCGCGGTGTCGGCACGATAAGTGATCGCCGCTGGCGATGCTATCGGCGGCGCTGCCTCCAAAGACGAGCTGCACGACCGGCGTGTGAGCTCACCCGGGGGAGTGGCTATCGCTGCCCGATCTGCGGCCGCGCTGGCACTCCACTGTCGCTCCATGACAGCGGGACAGCGCCGGTACAGGTCAGAGCCATTGATCCCACCCCAAACCGGCCACGGACACTGCCAGTTTCTTCACATAACACAACTTTTTGGTGTACTTATGCAATGGATAGCTTTTCGGCAGGCGGCGAGACAGCCGACAACATGTTGACCGCTATCAAAAAGTCATTCATACAACATGTAGCATGGTTTCGGCAGATGAGAGTCATAGTTGAGATGCACGCCCGATGTTTTTATCTGCTCCCTTTCAAAACGCGCCGCTCATGCAACATGGAAGTGATCCGTTGATACGGGCATGGCATCGCAAGTCATCACACTGCGGAAAAGATGACAACTACCTCGTTTCCTTACAGTGTAGTGCATATGAAGCGAGTGCTAAACACTGAAAATCTTGAGTCAAAATAACATGTCGAGACTCATGAATATGGATATTTTGCTATTTCAAATGCTCTGCTGTTCTCTCGCTCTGATGTATGGCTCTATAGCTGCCCTCTGTTCGATATATGTCAACATATGATTACATAAATCACTCGGGGCACAATGGGGGAAAATCCGGGACGCATGAGAACGATCGTGAGCGACGTATCTAAAATCACGGAGTGCAACGTTAGATCAATCATTATTCCTAACCTGATGGCCGATTAACTGACGCATCAAACCGTCTCGGCCCTACTGTCCAACGCAGTTGATGTCATTGGGGTAGTTAGCCGGATCTAACTGGCCGATGCGACGGTGTGAATACGCTAATTTGTTAGTATCCTGGTCCGCAGGATATGAATGAAACACAATAGCTACGACACATCATTCAACAGTACGTACACAACTGACACAATCTAAGACCAAGATCACGCAGACCGGAAAATAACGGCAAAAGACACGCGAGTGATCGGACGCGCAACAAACAAATGGAAATGTACTTGATACTCAGTTCCATGACGCTGGAGACCACCAGAACATCGCTGCGCAGTGAGCTGCGCTGGATCTTACCAGTCTTCCATACCGCTGCGGCGGGAGGCCCACGCCAAGCCGCTCGCTGGCTGTGTCGCCCGCCATGAGCTGCCGAGGAAAGCATGATGAGGTCGAGGAAGACGCGACAGTACACATGTCTCGTGGCTGGCGCCATCCTCTTCACTACATCTTCGTGGAGAGCCGGCGAATGTCCGAGGTCTTCCTCTCCGGGGACAGCTCGAGACTCGAGTCAGGATCTGTCTGCCCCTTGTCTGGCACTTACCTCTTCCCCATGCACTAGGCAAAATAACGTCCGTTTCGACATCTGCTAACCCATTCCCAACCCCAGGCCACAGAGGGCCCCGTCCCGGTACCAGGCACCTCCACTCTGCTGTCCCAGTCACGGCGGGAGGTTGCCGCGGAAGGTCTCCCCGGACCAACAAAACCCGTGAGCGCCTCCAGCGAGCGTGACTGGCCAATTCGTGATCCGATAGTACCGCCGCGGTGTCGTGAGAGGCTCAGCCCCCGACTGCCGCACCCGAGCTGCTACACTCCCTCGATTGCAACACTACAACGACAGCGAACCGTTAGCCGGGCAGGTGCAGTAGTAATAGCGAACAAACGTGGAGCGGTGCGGGCGGCAAACAGACCCTACACCCATCTGCAGCTGGCATGCAGCAGCAATATAGCGACAAACTCGCGGAGAAACTGTGTAACTGCATACTACATACAGTAAACGGCAGGGTATGTGCTCTCTCAGATCAGACTGAATCCTTCACACCTAACACGGTATATTATTAGCGCAGTATCCTTGGCGAGGGTCTGCCAAGTTCTATTCCAGAAGCGCCGGGGTATTTGAAGTCGATGGGCACCAGACGGCAGACAGCCTTGGCGTTTGGCGCCCGTCTGCGGTGAGACGTTTCCTGGGGCGGCCAGGTGAGGGGTGAAATTCACGAGCGGCCGGAGCCCGACCGAACCGTGACAGACTCTGGCTCGGACGTGGTCCGAAGCTCACGGCGGCTACCTCCGGACGGCTCACCGCCCAGGGGTTTGGCCGTGACCGCAAGACTGGGGCAATGGAGCCATGCCCGGGCAAAGGAAGGGAAGGGAACCATGGGACCGGGGCACTGGGGTTGCCATGGAAAAGGAAGGGAGGGAATCCATGGGACCGGGGCGGGGACCAGAGGCAATGGGTCCATTAGAATAGGAAGGGATGGCCGTCCAAATGGATCCCACCTCGTCCTTCCCCACCATGGGGGAGGAGCATGAGTCATGGGGCGGGGAGGACGGGACCGGGGCGGAGTAGAGTCGGGGTCGGTCGGTGCCATCTGGTCGAGTGGGCGAGATGATGGAGCTGGCCGTGTGTCGCCCACTCCGGGTGACATCAGTGTGTGCCGGGACCCACGCCCGAACGGCGGCCGTCAGCCGTGCAGACACCCCCACCGCCGGTGGAGGCGTCTGCACCCCGCCGGCGCCGCCCCACGCCGAGCTGAGGTCGCTGCCAGCGGCGACGGCACCCTCGAACGACTTCGGCGACCGGGCCAGCTGGCCGGCCTGTCTCACTCGCTGTGACCTCTGGCAGCGGCTCACACCGCCCCCCGTGACATGACCCTGTCCCACCGACCCTTTCCCACCAGCCCAGCCTCACACAACCGACTACCCGACGACAGGCTTCGTCCCCTGACCTCAACCCTCAGACTCAGCCAGTCCCACTATATTGGCACCCACGTCCCACACCCCACCCCACCGGCCCGCGGCGTAACAAGGAAGGCTTGGGCGGGCCCTTGTCCGGCCACTAGCCACCGTGTCGGCGACCAGTGGCAGTGGCGCAGCCAGGATTTCGTTTCGGGGGGGTCATCGCCTCCAAAGCGGGCCCCCTAGTGTGCGGGCCCCCACCCATTTTTCAGAATCTTTCCATATTTCATACGCATTCTGCTGAGCGGGCCCCCTTTACCTGCATGATAACCCTGAGCGAGTTTGAATCGGAAAATTTTGATAGAACAATAGTTCGGTAATCACCCGGTGTTCAATTTCCACGTGAATTGACCATGACAGAAATATGTTACTATGACGTATGAATTCGTATCTTTCGAGGCCGAAATGTGCCCCTTCTGCAATATGCATAGCATATATGTATGCAAACTGAACTGTTGCCTGCTTCTGTCGGACAAGATTTAAGCAGTCCCACGTGCCTGTCCTAACTCAGTCATCTATTGGCTGCTGTAGTAGATTGTGCTTTATTCTTCTTCATTACGTGATTTCGCTCACAAGCAGTTTTAACCCTCGCCGGCACAGGGGGAGGGGATGATGCAACCTCCCCCCCCCCTAAGGTTTTTCGCGAATAACTCGGGTAACAATCGGCCGATCGCGACCAAACTTTCAGTACCCTAACGTTGATCACACCTACCCTAGAAATTTCATGACCCTGACCCAAATGGCCTTTGACCTGTGACCTACTTTCCGAGACCATGTTTGGCCAGAATCGCGATTCGGCGTATGCCGGCTCGCATTAGCCGCGCGTTTGCAGTCTTTTCGTGGTTTCAAGCATTCAAACATGTGAGTTGATGCTGCTCCCATGCATTAGGGTGGATGTCAAGGTCACCTGAAGGTCAGGTCAGGTCATTGACCTATGATGACCTCGGTACTTTTTCGAATTATACATGTCTCCAGGCTAGTTTTTGGAGCTGAATCCGAATTTAGCAACCATTTGAACATTTACGAAGTAGTTTTGGTGCCTTCGTAACATGTTACGAAGCTGCCAGAGGCGGCTGGCACGTAGGTACTACGAATACCCGGCAGGACCCCTACTGGTTGACCTGACCTGACCTGACCCGACCTGGCTTAAATGCATAAAGACATCATCTGTGATCAAAACTAACATGATAACTATTCATGATCAGTACCCCGAAAAACCCTATAGCAGCCACAATTAACGACGTTCTAACAGGTCCCGATTTTCCCGATTTTTCGGTCATTGACCTGACCTGGAAGGTCAACCAATGACCAATAACCTTAAAATTGGGTATCGTCGGCTTCCTCTCGTCACGGGGAACACGCTCGTATTTCCCGCGAAGCTCTAGCTCGATCGTGGGCCAAACAGGAAGGGGTCGTACCACCTTGTGCCGTCACGAAGGGGTCGTATATAGTATATACCTCTTGTGCCGTCGAAGGACGCAAAATGTCCGGAATGGCCTGTGCCGGCGAGGGTTAACGCGCTCATATGGGACATGTATTGCCATGGGCCGGGTTTGTTGTGGCGTGGTGATGTGGTGACGTAGATTCTGTCTGCTATCGAGGTCCCGGCATGGTGTTACTTAGCGTGGGGTACGGGCCCGACCGTTGCGCCAAGTGCGCTGAAATTTGCGCAACTTTAGATTAAGGATGGGCAACGTGCCTTTGAGGGTCTCAGCTCGATCGGATTGATAGCGAGCACATGACGCGTGCTCAAAAAGTGCAAATTCGCGTTATGGACTTTACATGTATGTATAAATCGGCTTGCAAAATCGGGCGAAAATGACTAAATTTGCCAGACACTGGTCCGGTCCCCGTGCAGTATCTCGGTAATCGTGGGCCCAATCGCCACGGGGTATCGTGTAGAGAATCGAAAGGGCTATCGAATGGTGTGCGGTGCAGGGATGGCACGCGCCACGTGCACCCGTGAGGGCACTTATACTGGGAAATTTACGTTTCGGACAGATTTGGGACTTAATGCTATTTTCGGGTGACTGTTTGACGGAGCGGGTTCAAACAACGCCTGTTGGCAAAAGAAATGTACCGCCTATCATGGAAAAATTGTGAAAAGCTAATTGATCAAAAACAAGGTGGAACAAATCACTGGAGAGAATGGTATTTGTTAATGACTTACTTAATTACACGGGTTTTACTGCATAACCTGGTACGTTTGACAGTTGAAAATGGCATAGTTGGAAAGAGCATTCAATTTTGTCCAAAATCCAATCATCGCTTTTGCATGACGAGCAACAGTATTCTTAAAAATATAAATGTTGGAAACCTCTACATAGTAATTCATCGATGGCTGTCATTTTTCAATAACCTACGTCAACCGTTGTTATAAACTACACATGACGTGTTCTATAGTAGAACGCATGCTTATCAGACACGAGCACCTCGATGCAATGGATATTTTTTCCCAATCCAAAATGCTTAGCCGTCAAAAAGCAATCAACCGAAATGGATACATCACCCACGGACACAAGACCAACCAAATGCCCACCGATCGAAAATACCCCTTATTCGCTTTGCGGAGCAAGCGGGTCACCCTAGCGGGCCCCATTCAACCAGGGGCCCGGGCCCTATCCACACGGGGGCCCGGGCCACGTCCACCTGGGGCTCCGGGCCCCGTCCACCCGGGGCTCCGGGGCCCGTCCACCAGGGGGCCCGGGCCCCATCCATCCGGGGGCCGGGCCCCGTTCTCCCGGGGGCCAGGCCCCATTCACCCGGGGGTCCGGCGTCCACCCGGGCCCGGGGCCCGGACCTATCCACGGGGGTCCCGGGCCCCATCCACCCCGGGGGCCCGGGCCTATTCTCCCAGGGGCCCGGATCAATTCTCCCGGGGGCCCGGGCCCGTTCTCCGGGAGGCCCGGGTCCGTTCTCCAATCTCCCGGGGCCCCGGGCCCGTTCTCCCGGGGGCCCGGGCCCCATCCACCCAGGAGGCCCGGGCCCGTTCTCCCAGGGGCCCGGATCAATTCTCCCGGGGGCCCGGGCCCGTTCTCCGGGAGGCCCGGGTCCGTTCTCCAATCTCCCGGGGCCCGTTCTCCCGGGGGCCCGGACCCATCAACGGGGGGGGCGGGCCCCATCCACCCAGGAGGCCCGGGCCCGTTCTCCCAGGGGCCCGGGTCAATTCTCCCGGGGGCCCGGGCCCGTTCTCCGGGAGGCCCGGGTCCGTTCTCCAATCTCCCGGGGCCCGTTCTCCCGGGGGCCCAGACCCATCAACGGGGGGCCCGGGCCCCATCCACCCAGGAGGCCCGGGCCCGTTCTCCCAGGGGCCGGGCCCGTTCTCCCGGGGGCCCGGGCCCCGTCCACCTGGGGCCCCAGGCCGACCCCTCACCCGTGGTGTCCCAGTAGGCATTTCTCGAAGCGGGCTCGTCCGATTAGATTAGGGCCTCTCTCCTCCCTCTCTCTCTCTCTCTCTCTCTCTCTCTCTCTCTCTCTCTCTCTCTCTCTCTCTCTCTCTCTCTCTCTCTCTCTCTCTCTCTCTCTCTCTCTCTCTCTCTCGAGCGGGCCCCTAACAGAAATTTCGGGGGGGTCAGCTGACCCTCTGACCCCCCCCTGGCTGCGCCACTGACCAGTGGCCCTCCTTTGGTGGCGCCGACAGGATACTCGGCCCAGTACAAGATGCTCCGACACTTTTTACCGACAGAACTGGGAATATTCCTCCGCAGGCATGTCGGCCGGCTTTTGGACGGACACCGCAGGTGCTCCAGCAATGTGGCGAGCTTTGCACATACAGGCGATTTTTGCACAGAGAGCGGTTTTATTTCTGTCCAGTTTGTATGGGCGTTGCGTTGAAGATATCTAGACTGATTGCACGTATTGAGGGCACGCAGCAGCCAGCGAGAAGGCGCCCGGCGTACGTCGTTACGCTGAAGGCTAAAATTGACGCACACACTTCGCAACATGAAAGGAAAGACAAGTGCGGCTAGCTGGGAAACAAGAAGCACGTCGCATTTCCTATGACAGGCCTTTTCGGCGAGAGCTACATGTTCGGGAAAAATTAGGAGCAGGTTACTTAGAACACAGTCCGCCCGAATTAATTTATTGCAAGAAAAATGAATGTGAATATACTGCCTAAGCTCCCTCACAAACATAGATGCTACGAAGGGAAACAAAGTGAACTTAATCGTCTGCTTGAGACTACCGGTAGGCTTCCATAATTTGAACCATTGATGAATCAACCACAATTCATACCATCCTAGCACTACTGATAAAAATAACGGCGGATTTTTACACTTCATCTTCATTCATGCCGGATCTTGCGGTTCAAAGACGGACATCAAGATGACTGGGCAATTTGACACGATGTCACGGTTTTCTCTGACACCTGTGTTGATAAACATTCATGATAAATAGTGTTATCAACCGCGCTGAAACTATTTCATATTTGTGCTGAGCGAAAAGTTTTTGACATACCTCCATGAGCATTTGTATGAGTCATCGAAAAGACCAGCCTGATATTCGGTCAACACATTCAGTGGGACGAGCTCACGGATGTGAGCATTAAGAGTTTTCTTTTACCACCATGAGGTTTTCCATTATATATGAGCAGATAGTTGCAATGTCTTGTTCAGAGATATAGCGTTTAACATTCTTACCTTACCTCAGGCTGTACCTACACCAGAGGTCTATGACTCAGGGTATAGGTATCTAATTATATTTCTGCCGTTGATTTAGCCACTTTAAGTGCTACCAATGTTATAATTGGTCCGGATAACTCTTGTTTTGTTTTTAACAGGATATCATAAAAGCTGAGACTTAGTTCATTGACTTCTTATCTAAATGAAGTTTAACTATTTGATTGAATTGCACTGTGCATGCCATGCAACTTTTCCAAGACCAAAGATACCGCAAAACTTACGAAGCTCAAACCTTCTCGGCATTGGCCGTTAACGTAGCCGTTAACGGCCGTCCTAGCCGTTAACGTATATGCAGGGTCGATCAGACCCCCCCCCTCCCCGCCTTCCTCCGCGGCCGTTCGTCCCAGGCTTGTCGTCCCCTGATAGAGCTAGTTAGAGTTTCGTGAACAAAATAGCGTGCTGTCCGTAATGAGAGGAACCCAGTTACATATACCCAGCTTTAATGTCCTTGGTTATTTGTAGAGCTGCCAGGTCAGGTCAATGCCACAGATGTTGGGCAAATCGGGATCAGTTAGAATTTCATGAAACGAAGATTTATGTGGGCTTTCGGGGTCCTTTGTTTTGTTCAACAAATATGCACTTACATTTTCGAGCATTAGGGGTTGGTCGGCTCAGGTCAGGTCAGGTCAGAAAGCCGACATTCCGCCAGCTATTAAAAGTAGGTGTATACCACCACTTAAAGCTTTGCAACATGTTGCAAGGGCACCCCAACTCGTTTCCAAATGTTTACATAAGCACCAAATTCGAAATCAGCAAAAAACTACCTGTAAGGTAGAAATAAAGGTAAAAACAACATGGATTCATGTTATCTATGATTTATGGCATCTCAAGGGACGCAGTGAGTTACGGCGGACGGGAATTCCCTTCCACTTGACTACGCCCAAGTGATGACTGAGACTCGAGTCACTCGAGTCTCGAGTCAGCGCGCATATGAATAGAACTCCGGCGTCTTTTGGAGTGAGCTGAGCTGAGTCAATCAGCAGACTCCCCGCTACAAATGTGTCGCCTTTTCCAGGGAAGATGGCACCAACGGGCCCCACTGTCTCAGGGAAACAAAGTTTCCTTCCGAAGAACGGAACTGACCACTCCGACTCAAACTGGGCCTCTCCATACATACGGCACAAACCACTTAACGTGCTAGACGCCGTGCATGTGTCATCAACAGGTTCTTTGTGTTTTCACGGTAAAGATGCTTTCAGATTGGCCGTATTGCGCCAAAGCAATTATCATCCTTATTCCGTCCGGGAAAGATACACGCAACTGAGAAAAATAAACAGACATCTGGTTCACGATTGCGGTTGCACAGCGGGCCGGTTGCCCCATGACTGCAGCTGGGACGGCGCAGTAGTGGCGGACTTTGGCCGCGCTGATTTCGGCGGATGAGGGCCAAATAAACAGGGCCACTCCGGCGAACGGGCCTGGGGTCTGGCGAGTCGCTCGGAGCGGCGGACCGGCTGGTACGGCCGGGTGTGTCCGCCGCTGCAGCGGACCGCGCCGGCCGGCCGCAGACAGCGCGGCGCCGGCCGTCCCAGGCCGGGGCCCGGCACCGTGCAGACGGCTCGCCGTCTCCGGCCGTGGGAGTGGAGCGCCGGGCAGGCCGCTCTCGGCGCGTCCAGGCCAGGTCGTGCCGCTCGCCACCGCAGCTGTGTCACACAAAGGGCGCGATGCCGCCGATAGGGCCGCCGAGGACCGGCGCCGCTCCGACTGCTCGGACAAGGGCCGCCGGGGTGCGGCGGGACGGCCCACCGGTGAGCGTGCACCGGAACAGGAGAGCTCCCCTGCCCCCCCTGGAGCCCTCCCGCGTGTCGGCAGATGAGGTCGCCGATAGAGCCACCTTCAGTCGGCGGCGTCCGGCCAGCATCAAACGGCGCCGACGGTCCACCGGCCGCGGTTTCCTCGAGTCCAGAGCCGATTGCGAACGATTAGCGGGCGACTCAGGTGATAATTATTTCATACAGCCATGAAGTGTGGTGTGGCTGCCGGATTCAGAAGCATGTCTCTGCTATGGGCCGTGAATGAGGTCTGTGTGCTGAGACGGCGGTATAGGCGTGAGTGAGTTAGGCCATCCGCGTCGCTCCTTATGGCCGGACAGGAGGGTGGGCCAGTCGGTAGTTCCAGCTAACCTCTTCAAGCGTGTGCGATACATTTGGCCGACCGCAGACACGGAGCAACGGATCCTCTTCTGATTCCGGCAGGCTGCTGAGCCTCCAACGGCATGTTACCGTGATACACACGCGCTGCGCGATCGCTGGCACACAGCGTCTGAAAAGGTAATCACCAAGAACAGTCCACACGCATCGTTATCCTCCAACGAACACGCTGGGAGTCAACTATTTGGCCGCGTCTCGTGAAAGCACGCTTTCCGGATACAAACGCTACCGATAGGAAAACTGCATTCACGATAATGCGGGCAGAAAGAATCCATCTCCGACAGGAGGTCAACCACTCCGTTTACGGTTCATCACATGCACGGAAAGCATGCGCCCACTTTACCAAGGACTCGCATCCGCTCGGATCTGGTCTTATCCTTCATTCCGATGCGCCTTTCTGATAACCTATTCTCCGTTCGGTCAGTGGCCGTACAGCAGCAGGCCACAGGCACGTGCCTATTCAGTTTGTCCTCCGCGCCTCCCCGAAGCCGCCTATATTTACCGCCTTTGACTCGTTCACGCCAGTGGCGCAGCCAGAACTCTGGCGACGGGGGTGAGAGACGTTCGCGATGGGCCCCCCAGCAAAGTGGGCCCCCCTCAACCAAATGGTGGCCCCTTACCAACAACGAAAACGGTCGCTGTTTTGCCGAGTATTTTTGGAAAATCACAAAACCATTTGAATAATAATTGAATATGAATTTCTCATTTTAAACTTTGTTAACTCTGATCTGTAGTCAGGTCAGATCTTTGTCCTCATCATTAGGTACCAGCCAAATCGGGAAAAAGGACGAATATCTCTTGATCTGAAGAGGCACGTCAAAAACAACAGCATATTTACAGAAACACGACCATTCTGCCCATATTTGATGGACAGCGTGCAATTGATGGCCAGCGGCCACTCAAAGGGTCGGGCTAGGTCAAAAAGCTTTTAAAAAAGCTCAACATCAGTTTTTCGACTATTACTTTTGATATAGGAGACGAGCTAGAGTAATTACATTGTTTTGAAGGTCATCCATACGGATCGGTTGATGACCATCATGAACTTTTCAAGTAAGGGTACTATGACCTAGATCTGCGGTCACATTTTGAAGTTGAACTTTTTATGTAAAATTATAGGTAGCTCATTCGATGCATGTTAACGAGAAAATGATGACAAAGTGAAATGTAAATGTCTCATAGTTTTTCTTTTCTCACCAAAGTTCTTGCAAAAATTCTTAGCAACATTATGGCAAATGCGACAATTTAGATGGTTTTGCCCTCTGCTTTGTTGCGAAACCGACCTCAATGAGGCATTGAGGTCAAATCAGGTAGGGGAAGGTGGGGTAAGACGGACCAGCTAAGGTTTGAGGCCGCATATCTTGCTACACTGCTCTCGTAATTCATATTATTTATAGTCTTCGGAATGCTCAATCCTTCCTCTGTTGATATGTGTAAAAACTAAATTTCAAATTAAAGACATCTAGGTGGTGGATGTTCTTAAAGAGGGACATGTCAAAAACTCAGACAAGAAAAAACGTGGGGTAAGACGGACCACCCAGCAGTGCCTGCTATCCGTTCATGTGTGTTACACTTCTGCTCTGTACTCTTGTAAGAAAAAGTAACCAGAATGGTAAAATAACAAAATGAGCCTTTATTCTTTACTCATGTGTGATGGAAATGCAGCTAAAAGCTGGGAATATGTGTGTTGATTGTCGTTTGGCATGAATGCATGCTAACTGAGCACTTGCATGCATGGCTCACATGCAACAAAGACTCCTTCCTGAAAAATTAGCTTACTTAAACTTGTGTCAATGTTTTGGAAAAGAACTTTCCATATGCAGGGTACAATGGACCACCACAGGGTAAGATGGACCACAGTGGTCCGTCTTGCCCCAAATCTAAATTCTGTCATTATCATGACGTATATATCAAATAGCCCAACATTGCAAAACCTTGCCTTTCCTAAAGTGTGACTATAACTAAGTTTATAACTTTGTTCTTCACAGTTAAGTGCAAAATAGAAACTAATCATGCAAGAAAGGCGCCGTAATTGAATCACCCGTAGACCTCTTATATTAGATCGGTTTGACGAAAAACAACATTTTTCTCAATAACTCAAAAGCTATGCATTCTAGCAGCATGAGCTCAAGGTGGCCATTGTTACGAAGGAAAACAAACATAGTGAGTGCATAAAGCAGTAGATACCAGCAGCGGTTCAGCCGGGAGGGCTGGTGGTCCGTCTTGCCCCGCTGGGCCGTCTTACCCCACCTTCCCCTAAGCGAAAGCGTTTTGCAAGGCCTATCGAATGAGTTGTTCTGCGAATCTCTAGCTCTTTGGTTACCGAGTTATACGGTTATTTGTGAAAATATAAAAACAAGATTTTCTTCGTCGTAATCTTGTCTTTTTGTTTATCATAATTTTATCATTAGGTATGTTATCTTCAATGACCTCAACGATGACCTAATCGAAAAATGACCTCTACGATTCTGAAATATCCTACAGCTATCCGTTGTTTTTTCTTGTCTTTCTAGCCTTCTTAAATTTTTGTTAGATAATCGGGTTTAGCCGATAAGCCTCCCCCCCCCCCACCACCATGTCTGATTGCGCGCGTTAGAGAGCTATCGAACCCACTTTCAGCGCGCTATAGCCTTATATGTCTTCGAATGTCGAAATAGGCGAAACTTTTCCTTCGACGAACATGACGACGTGGGCTTTGGTCTGAGCTGCAACATGACTGAAGTAATTTCTCCATGATTTTTAACGCTCTTTAGGAAGCCGCCTACCGCCGCGCTTGTTGCTACGTGACCCTGGAGTCGGGCTAGACTAGAAGGGAATATTCAAACACCCCTAAGGGGCGTAAAACTGAAAAGCTTGGGGCCCTGCTCTGCGGGGCGCGGTCGAGCTGGGCTAGGGCCAGTTTGGGGCCTTTACAAGCCCACGTAAAGCCCTCAATAGTCTGCATAGAGTACAGGCCTTCCAAGACTTGAGGGTTTAGATATCGACAATCGACATGGTCTTTTGACATCTGCGTGGCGGCTATCAGAGGCCGGTGGGCCCCTCAAAAGCTGGTGCAGGAGCCTCAGGTGTCAGTTTGGAGCCATCATGGACCAGTGCGGGGTCCTGATGAATACCTAGGCGTCAAACCCCTAGACGTCGGGGTGGGGCCGGGCGGTGAGGCAGGCACAGGCCTGAAGAGAAGAGGAGTTTTCAGATGTCGGCTTGGCATCTTAAAAGCCCTGCATGACTTTCTCAGAGGCTGACATATCGTCCTGCGGGACCTCCATGAGTCTCAAAAACCTCTATGGGCCCCCTCACGCCTGGGGTAGGCTTCCTCAAGCATAAAATCTCTGAGTCTTCAGATGGGCCCATTAGACATGAGCTGGACCATCAATATACATGTGGTGACTTGACCCATATCAGGCATGATATCGGCTCAATCAGGATTGAGATAGGCCCTCTCAGACCCAGACCAGGCACGGAGTACGGACCCTCCCGCACATAGGATGATCCTTTCTTTCCTGGGATGAGCTTTCTCAGGTCTGAACTGGGCGCTCTCAGACCTGAAATGGGCCACTTTCAGGCCTGAAGTGGACACTCTCAGGCCTCAAATAGGTCCTCTAGGGCCTCTTAGGCCTGACATTGGCCCTCTCAGGCCTGACATTGGCCCTCTCAGACCTGAAATGGGCCCTCTCAGCCCGGAAATGGTCTCTATCATGTCGAAAAAGGGTCCCCTCATACCGTAACTGGGCCCTCTCAGGTCTGAAATGGAGCCTGTTATGCCTGAAACGGACCCCTCTCAGGCCTCAAACGGGCCCTCTCTGGCCTCAAACGGGCCCTCTAGGGCATGAAATGGGCCCTCTCAAGCTTGAAATGGGCCCCTCTCAGGCCTGAAATGGCCCCTCTCAGGCCTCAAGCCGGCCCTCTAGGGCCTGAAAAGGGCCCTCTCAAGCTTCAAATGGGCCCCTTCAGGCCTGAAATGGGCCCTCACATACCTGAAATGGGCCCTCTCAGGCCTGAAATGGCCCTCTCATGCCATGGAACGGGCCCTCCTATGTACTATGTAGGCCTTGGATTAGCTCAATTGGGCCTTGGATGTACCCTCTTGAATCATATAATGGGACTATAAATCCTAACGGGGGGCTATCAGGCCTGAGAACTGTTTTTCAGTCCTGTGACGGACCTTGTCATTATGATAAAAAATTGTCAGGCTGCATAACGTTACAGTTCGAATCGACGGCGGTGGGCCCCTAGGATAAGAGAGGGGGGTGAGATCTCACCCCTTTCACCCCCCCTGGCTGCGCCACTGGTTCACGCGAATTCATCCACGAGCAGTGTGCGGGAGTTCTATTCACGCTCCACTGGACAGACAGCCTCGGCGCTCGGCTTTGAAGCGCAGTCGCAGCTCGAGCGCTGTGTACATAAACTGGTGCCGAGTTCGACAGCCGGTCAGCCTGCGGCTCGCAGGAGCCGACCCGGTCGGCGGCCAGCGGTCACTGCTGGTCGGCGTCTCCCCTCACCCCGGGACAAGGACCCGGTGCACCTGGCCGTGTCTGTGGGGAGCGCTACACGTCGACACGGACCAGCCACCGTCCCAGACCGCAGCATCGGGAAGGTAAATGAACGCTTCCTCCCTACGAACCTCGACTATTTTTTTTTTTCTTAGAGAGGTACACTACCGAGCTGACCTTTCAGATTAAGTGGAAGAGGTACGGTGTTTGCTCATGCATTCGACTCAACCTACCAAACATTCCGGCAATTAATTCAGAGAAAAGTTTTTTTTTCAGACTGTCGCAATAATGTTATTGATCCAAGGATATTTTCAAATCAATAAAGCACATTAAACATACCAATAAAACACATTGGAAGCTTTAATAAAATGCCAATCCACAACAAGCTACATACAAAACCATTTCAAAAGGCGTATAAAAGTGTGATGACGTCAACAGCCAAAATATCTGTTGTAAATGTCGTTGATCATTGTAGGTAAACATACCAGTATTTTCTGTAGCGACGATTGGGACCGTTTGTCCGCTGTCGCCTGTTCCCACCATTGCCTGTTCAATTGTTCAAATCCCATCTACCCTGTCGGTTTCAATCTCTCCGATCGGTGCTGGTCCCAATCTGTGCCCGGCACGACCCTTCTGATACACTCACGACTAGTCACGGTGACCGACCGGCCTGACAGGCCGTGCACGGCCGATACATCCGACCGTGTCCGGCAGATGAGGGTTTATTTGGCAGCCCGGGCTGCACCCAAATCAGCCTGATTTGGCAGCCCAGCTGCACCCAAATCAGCCTGTCCCCGAACAGCACGACTCCACTGGCCAGATGCAGTTGCATCTATATGATCAAACACACCCTAGAGTGGTGTATGATGGTGTGTTGTGAGATACGCACAGATTCGACATGTTCGTGCGGTAACTGTCTTATCTTGCTTGCTGATTTGTGACTGGAGCAAACACGGTGATGCCTTAACGCCACGTATACAATCTTTAAGCTTCATCAAGTAAATTATACAATGAACGTTGAACAGCTTCTAAGATGATGATGCAAAAATGATCGTTGAATTCGATCAGAGGCCATTTTTGGTAGTTCGACGATAACAAATGCCCATGGTAACATAAGATTTCCCGTAAAACGCAAAATGGTAGGGGTTAAAAACGCAAGTTTCAAATAAGCTTTCTAACTTGACCTATAATTGTACACTGTACAGTGTACAGGGTGTCCCAAAAGTTTCTTAACACCTATTTTTTCACATAAATGGCCATTCCTACCACTTTGAGAACATCGAGAAACATGATGTGGCTATTGGCATGATGCTTAGTATGTCTCGTATCAGAGCCTAGAGTGTTAGCAATCTAATGGCGAAATCACGTAAATTGAATGTGTATTTTGGATAACGGCCAAAGTTCCCTTGTCGCACAATAACACGCCCACTCACATTTCTTAGGTAAGTCAAACGAATAGAGAACGGGTTCATAAACACGACCAACAACCGGTTTTATTATTTTTATGACAGCCCACGCGCACAAAACCGTGTTCAGGCTGAAGTTTAGGCTGCATTGCGCCCACGCAGACTGGCTCTTTCGGTGCAGAAAGCGGCGTTTATGTGCTGAGATCCTGTGTAGGGAACAACCCAAAGGACAGTCCTACGCCCGTTCTGAGCGCTATCCGTGTAACTGAGACGTGGGCGAAGCTTAGCTGGGATTTCTAATTATTTTGTGTCACAGTGCGCGTTATCTCAAATTGCATTATCCAATAAAAGAGCTAATATCTCAAATTGCATTGTCTCATAAAAGGGCTAAGAGAAATAAAAGGAAGCGTATTTCGCGAAACATTATGATGATAATCATGCGTGCACGGAAAACGGTTTGGTAATTTATGTGTTTATTAATCATCGCCAGCAATATCTCACATATTAATTGATAAAATAAAAGCACATATGGTTACCTTGATGAAAAACGATCCACCTGGATCTGGCGACGTAAAATACAAAATAATAGACTAACGTACGTCAGTCATCGCTTGCATGGGGGCGACTAAATATTTAAAACTATTTGTCCCCTGACACACAAGAAAAAATAGTCTTCGCCAAAGGAACGGTCATTTCGCGACCCATAAAGCTGTCCACAGCGTTGCCGACGCTAATAAAAATAGGTCCGACAAATAAAACAAAACTAACAGGAGACAAAATCGGCAAGAAAGGCTGTTACCTTAATGAAAAACGATCCACCTGGATCTGGCGATTCCCTGAGCCCCATGCAGCGGAGGGGAAACGTAGCGCTGGGCGCTGGCCGCGCCCCCGAGACATGTCCCCGAGACAGCACCATTCCCCCGGCGGTGGCGCCGACCTCGCCACCACGAACGGAAGTGGCCCTCATGCTGAACATTCCTCCCTGCGTGCCACGCATTCCGGTAGCGCGGCTCAGCGCCTCTGGCGCCCCACACTGTGGTATGCAACCGGCGCCACTCAGGAATGGCACCTTTCAATGACGCGACCCGGAGATAGACCCCCTGTGCCACCCCTGCCAGGTCAGATAACGGCACAGGGGACCGCGGAGATACCTAGCGACCTGACTAAGATCAGCCGCGAGGCCTGCTGTTATTATAATCTTCCTACCTAAACTGATGAAAAACTGACCGCAATATCGGCATTTTGTAGCCATCAATTTTTATAGCAAAGAGCGAGCTTATTATCTAAACTAATAAATACAGGCGAAAACCAAACTATGAAAATATCGCACGCTGCCACTGCCAAAATAACTCTTACAGCCGGTTAGCCGCCTCGTAAATTAAGAATGAAGGTAGCATTCAATTGTCGTGGATTACTATTGCCGTATATCAAGTGCAAGATGATTTGCAGACGAATATTCAGATAACAATCGTGTCCTGAAGAGGCTGTCAACTCTCTCCAATTGCTTACATAACGGCATATGTCATTGTTGTTGTCATTTCCATGTTGAATGGAAACTCCAAGTACCTACTCTGTCGCATTATGTTTAAAATCTATGTTCTTTTACTGGGAATTTTAATCAAATCTGCTTGATCCCAGCAAACATGCCCACATGGGTCCCATATGGGGTGAACATGGGCCAGATGGGCCCACGTGGGACATGGGCTACAGATGGGCTACCCATATGGGCCCCATATGGGATAAAAATGGGCCAGATGGGCCAAAACGCATGTGGGCTGGAGATGGGCATCCCATGTGGGTCCCATATGGGGTGAACATGGGCCAGATGGGCCCACGTGGGACATGGGCTACAGATGGGCTACCCATATGGGTCCCATGTGGGCGCCGCGTGGGTCCCATATGGGGCCTACGTGGGCTGGCCCATATGGGTCCCACGTGTCACCCACTGCCATTCCCATGTGGGACCCATATGGAAGAGGTGGGGGACCCATGTGGGCCCCATATGGGAACCATGTGGGCATGTTTGCTGGGATGGAGCCCGCCATGTGTAGGGTCCAAGTATTCATCACATACAATATTGTGCTGTATGAAAAAACGTACACGTTGACCGTCCATTTTGCTGAATAAATTCGTCTTTAAAACATGTGAAGCAATATTCCCAAAACAATAATGTCTTCAATCTAGCACATGTTGCAATGTTGCAAGCACAAATACTGAATACTTAACAAGGAACCTTGCTATACAACATTACCGATTCAGATCTATCACATCAATACAGTTGTAGAAAGTGGCTTTCTGGCATAGTTCGCCCAGCCTTTCCGCAGCCCCTGCACTTCATTCAGTCTGACGCTGCACCGAAGGACTGAGAAGTGGAATGTCTCAGGCGCCATTTTGTGAAGATAGTCTGCGCTGGTTAAGGAGAAATAAATTGTTAAAAATGGAATGACGACCTCGATGTCCACTAAAACATTTATGATGAATCTCAACACAAACTGAGAACTAAGGGACCAAACCACAGAAGATGTCCACAGTGGAGAAACCATGTGCGCTATTTCATGGGAGCCACATATGTAAATCTAACAATGATCTGCACGAGAGTGTCAACGTCTTCTGAGAGAGAGGACAGAATCACACCGATGCGGGTGCAGATGCGTGCTATCTGCCCCGCTGGCCGCCCACACCTGGCCGCTGACGTTCGGACGTTGACGTCACATCACCGTCCTGATGCCAGGTGACGGAGGCCGGCGGCACGTTCGGCTGACCTCAGAGGTGGCCACGCAGCTCTGCCGGCCCAGAGGACGTGCGCCGGGGAACACCTGGCCGGACCCGCGCCGTGCGCCGTGCGCCGCCGACCGCTTATCGAGGAGATGTCGCGACAGAGGCCCGCGCACTCTATTGCGACGCTATGTGACAGGCTCGAGACCAGTGTCACGGACTGAGTGCGAATGTCGCATCAGCATCGGTACTGTCATGCAGGAGAATGGGGTGCCATGGATGGGAAGCCGCATAACGATCAGCCGACAAATGGAACGGCGATTGCATTACGAAGCATCAACTGAGATTGATAAAATGAATGAAACAATGATGACAATAAAACAATGACAGTCTCATCGTATAACGCCCATGCAGCTGGTCGAGAGCCATGGAAATGGTACTCAGCTCCTCCCTGATGCAATCAATATGCAACTGATTGCAATGGTGAGCGGGTGTCCAGCGGAAGGGAACGGAGATAACGGTGACGG
Organism: Amphibalanus amphitrite; assembly: GCF_019059575.1. Classification (NCBI taxonomy): domain Eukaryota; kingdom Metazoa; phylum Arthropoda; class Thecostraca; order Balanomorpha; family Balanidae; genus Amphibalanus; species Amphibalanus amphitrite. Next base: position 88,674 of record NW_024883187.1, read on the forward strand.
TTATGTCCGCCGCAGTCTGGCGTGGGATTAGATAATCATTACGGCGACTTTATTGTCTTCGTTACAGGTTTTAGCCGTCTCAAAGAAAACTTACATTAATTATCACTAGCAAAGGCTTAATACTGCAAAAGCTTTGTTCTCATTTTTGTCATGACGCGATGTGAATGAGAACAATCTTATCCATCAAAGATTTAATGGTTTCCAGTCAGGTGGCAGGAAGCAATCGTAAGCAGAAGAAAAGAGCACATCAGGCGATGTATGGTTTCCTGTGGATTTTACTACATTTCAGCAGCAGGTGCATCAGTGTTTATGTATTATATCTACAACAAAGCAATATAAATATCTTGAGCCTTAGTCATAGTAACGGCCACGCGAGAGCGTAAAACTTTAATGGTAAAATATGACCGAGAACTGGTCAAATTAAGCCCTGAAACATAACCAGAACAATGAGATAAAGTGAACGAAAATGTGATCATGTACCGAGACTATAATATAAAAATAAACACAAAACTGAGCCAGTAACATGTGCTGCACAGCTGTGGCTAGCGAGCAACGCATGTAAATATCACACCACGCCAGTCTGGTGAGGGTGTGCCTTCCATGAACGGCGGCCTACCTCCCGACACCGTCTAACCTCACGTCTGAGGCACGCCGATCCGCCGGCAGAGAGTTCAGACGGGCGAATTAGCCACTCGGTGGTATGTACGCCGCTATCAGCCCGGCGCCCGAAAATCACGTGACACGTGTTTGGGAGGGTCGATCTGAATCACCGGCATCATGTCACCGACACGGTGTCACTGTGACAGACAGAGGGAGTGTTCGTGCCAACAGGGCCCACCACTGCAGAGCCATTCATCCCCAGTGCGTCACGCCGTGTTATCGCGCCCAAAACATGCGTTCAGTCGCAGGTAGGACAGCATGTTTGTGTACTCTATTATCAAGTGGGTATGGGATAAACGCAAATAAGCCATGCTCTGAGCACATCTTTCATTGTGTAAGGATTGATTCATCGGAATGGAATGCATTTAATTACTGGCTGGATTTTGCGTTACATGGATAAGTCTGGGGTGTGATGATGCCATGCATCGTATCATGTGTCGGTGCTCGGCATACGGTACCTGTGTTGAAATGCCATACAAGCCACGAGACCTACATAACTAGCAAAGTAGAGCTTGCGTGATAATGAGTCACAAGGCACTGTACTCGCCTTTTAGACTCAGTTTCACTTCCGATGTTGAACAACGAAGCGAACTAGCTGAAACGTTCGTCGTCGGATCGAACTGGCGTTTGACATGCAAGATACAAGCGCTGGCGCACCCCGACAGTCGAGTTTGACGATTGTATCGTGGACTTGTGACAGATGTTACCGTGTTGTTACCGTGCAGCGGGGTGCATTGCGCTGCTCGGCACACCTTATCGTTTCCACTGTTTGCCACCGTCGGACGCCGTAACCATTTCCGTCCGTCTCCCACTCCGCTCTCCTCTACTTAGCCATCCTCCCCACTCCGCTCTCCCCATACTCAGTCCGTCTGCCACCCTGCTCTCCCCATACTCAGTCCGTCTGCCACCCTGCTCTCCTCATACTCAGTCCGTCTGCCACCCTGCTCTCCTCATACTCAGTCCGTCTGCCACCCTGCTCTCCCCATACTCAGTCCGTCTGCCACCCTGCTCTCCTCATACTCAGTCCGTGTGCCACCCTGCTCTCCTCATACTCAGTCCGTCTGCCACCCTGCTCTCCTCATACTCAGTCCGTCTGCCACCCTGCTCTCCCCATACTCAGTCGGCGTCTGCCACCCTGCTCTCCTCATACTCAGTCCGTCTGCCACCCTGCTCTCCCCATACTCAGTCCGTCTGCCACCCTGCTCTCCCCATACTCAGTCCGTCTCCCAATCCGCTCTCCCCCACATCCTCCCCCACTCCGCTCTTAGCTCAGTTCGTCTCGCATTCTGCTAAGACTTCAACCATTTCCCACTCCACCCCGTTCAAAATCCCTCCGTCTCTCTCACAATTCACTAAATCGCCTCCCACTCGCCTTTCGAGTCAGAGAAAGGAGTATTCACCCAGCATTGTGCCGACGAGGTTGTACAGTCCACAGCAGAAGTAATGTGTGGTTTCAGTCATGGGTATGTTCTGCTTCTGAAGCCCAGGAACGATTAGCCAGACTGCAACGAGACTTTAAATGTAGCTTACATGTATCTTCACCCTTGGAGCTACAACTTTATCTATTGACGTCTTCTTTTCAATCAGTCCGCATTTAGAAATCGTCGGTCAAAGCCATCCGTTGAGATTGGTAAAACCACACATTACTTTAGCGGTGGGCTGTACAGCCGTTGGTATGAGCTATACATGAACTCAGAGTCAGAGCTATGGATCCGCTGCCAGAAGAGCTGCAGAATCCCGCGACATTTTTCGCGCTCATATAGTGAAACCACAATACGACCTCTGGGAAAACACTGGAACACCCAAGACGACTGATAAGCATCTAAAAAATGACAATAAATCTTAAGAGCATGACGTGTCGGAACGCTACAAACATGCGAAACGCAAATTATTCACTGAAATAATGAGCAATGAATTAAACTTGGAAGTTCAAACCCAGTAGTGAGATTGTGTGCTTCGTGGAGATGGCACCTGAAGCCCCAATGTGGTTGCAAGTTTAAGTTCATAAAATCAAACCCTTGTGCTCCTGGCCGACGACAGGGTCCGGCTCGAGGGCGTGGTGCGAGCGAGGACCGGTCCATGTCGGCGGCCTCCTTAGAAGCTGTCCAGCGGCGGCGCTGACCTTACATCAGACGGCATCACGTCAGTTCCGCACTGGTTTCATCAGAACAGGACCGCTACTGGCCGGACCAGGAGGCCACCAATATACACACTGCCCTTCTGAGAGCCATCACTCAGCGGCGCCTCGCCCTGTCCGTCCCCCGGGGACCTGCAGAGCAGACGGCCCGGCGCTGCCCTCCGCTGCGGGGTGAGTCAGTATCACACAGCGACCCGACCACAGCCGGGTCCTGAGGTGACCCGGCGCACCGCCACTCCCTACAGCATCGGTCCGGGTCAAACTGGCTGCGTGAGATACGCCACGCGACATCGACACACCCGCGCCCGGCCCGCGGCCGTCAATACTGCCGAGCCGATAACGCACGACGTCTACCCCGGATCTGCGCCAAATCAGTGCAGTGCAGGATCGGCACCGGATCTGCGCTGGGACAGGGCTGATGTCAGACCCCGGTGCCCAGGTGCCAAACCCCTTCCGGCGCCAGTGACAGGTCTATCTTCCAATCTCTGCGCCGAGTGACCGGTATCGAGGCTGCGGCCGGCGATTAGCCACGTACCTAATTGGGGTTATATCAGCCCGCTGGCGACACTGATCTATCGCGGGGTAGTGTGGCTGGGCACGGCGGGCTCGTGCAGCTAGACCGGACGGACTGACCCATCAGCGCCGGAAGCACCGGGTCACTCGCTATGTGTGCCGGGGAGGATAGTCTCTCAGTGCTCTACACGGGATATGGCCCGTTTGGGGCACCGCCCACCTCACGGAGACAGTCCGTGCAGTATTCTCAGACGATCTAATCGTTCCATTCGCCGCCGGCGCCGCTCGCAGTCCGTTCCCCGTGGCACCGGTCGGCGCTCCGGCCACCGCTGAGGTCACCTCAGGAAAAGCCCAGCCGGTTTGCCCAATTAACTGCGTTTGGCACCGGTGCCTTCCGCATCCGTCTCTGATTGGATATCCGCCAACGTGGTTAGCGCCGCCGAAAAACGGCCAAAAATAAACCGGTTATACGGAAACTGAAGCAGTGATATGCTGACCTAACCGAACAATACACTAGGATGTGCGGGAGATACACAGGTAAACCGCGGCGACTGTGGCTGTTTTATTCAATAACATGAGTGTGGACTTCACGAGGCACTCCATCAATGTGGAGCAGTGTCACAGGGTGACGAGGAGTGTTTTCCACCCGATCACGTCATGCTCTGGCGTTGTCGGCCAGCTCAGCTCTCTCAGTTCGCGCGGTCTCCGTGTCGACTCGGTCACCAAGTGCCGGGCAGAATGAATGAGGCGTAAAGTACCGACCTCACATTGAGCCTCTGACGGTCACGCGACGGTCCTTCCTGTGCCGCCGCCCGACCGCCGAGACAGAGCCGCGCCGGTGAATGGCCGGTGACAGAGCGAGCTGGCTACAGCCCCCAGCGACGGCACTGCGGCGGCAGCGGCGGCAGCCAGCGCAACACCGATAACATACCGCATACCGATGAGCAACGGCAGCTAATCGGCCCAGAGGTGGTGTTGACATAGCGTCATTTGGAGTGACGTGATGTCCCAGACTGATAAAAACCACCGGCGGAAGGGGCACACCGCCGACAACCATGCTGGAGCTCGAAAGGTAGTAACCAAGGAGGGTGAGGTGCTGAGCCGCAGGAAGTTCGCGACATTCCGGCCCCTGTCCCTACCCAGCCAAAGGAAGTCCCAGGCTTATGACAGTCCAAGCTTCTTCGGTCTGGCATTGCTGCTTTTGTGTTACTGGCGTTGAAGCAAGAAAAGAGGAAGAAGAAATTTCGTAGTTGGGCTATTCTTCAGATAATCAACTACGAGGCTCAACATTGCACTTGATGAAAACGGCGCGACTCAGCACCACAAAGAAACAGGCGTGAACTGGTGCTGATTCAAGACACACAGTTCGCATTCCCTGAGTGTTGTATGGAGATTTTTTTCAGATACCTATCATGCATATCATCGCTTGTTCGAGATGACGATGATGTGTACATAACTGGCGCTGCTCGCCGAGGCCGACCTTGCAGAGGTCAGATGACTCCAAACGAGGCCGAACATGGCCTCAAACATGGGCTCATCCCGACGCACCCTCAGCGGAGACATGGTCAACACAACGGCCGGCCGTCCGATGGCAATCGCGCGCCGCATTACATTCGGCATTACTCCGTTCATCGAGAGATGGGGACCAGAGAGGAGCGGCGGAGCGGCCGGTGCGGCCTTGTCGGCGGGGCGGGGTAGGTCGGAGTGGTCGTTATCTCCTCAGAACGACCTGTCCAGAGAGTTCCACTCGTTTGCCGACCCACAACACACCCAGACACACATCTAATGAGGAAACGAGATCACCTTGTAAGCGCGTCTCGGCGCCGTTGTAAGGGGGCGCCGTCGAGACGCGTCGCTAAGAGTCGACGGCAGAGTCGCTCGGGGCGGTGACATCACCTCGACACAGAGCGTCCACTGCCGCGCCCGCCGCGCGCCGACGCACCCGACCGAGCCCGTGTCGGGCGGTGCGTTCAAAGGAGGCGCACCCACCGACACGCTGTCGACGGTGGACTGGTAATGGGCCGGGTGTGAAGGAGCGGCGGTGGTAGGTATAGTAGTGGCAGCGGTGAGCGGAAGGGAGGGGACGGCATGTATGTATATGTTTTATTAACCGTCGACCGGTGCACAGCTCCGATAGGCCATATCTTTAAGTCCAGTAAGCGGATCATTCTACTCCCGCCGGTACATAGAATATGTGTCACGGATTCACGAATAAGTAACTACGCACAGTCGTCGCACACCGGACACACACGACCCTGCGACTACCCCACGGCATTACAGTACTAAGCTGGGGCGTTTTCAAGCCGCCACAGCGGCGCCAGTCCAGCACACTTTGCTCTCCCACGGTGCGTGCTCAGTTGGCCGGTCAGCCCACCCTGTGCAGCAGCTCTGCCCACGCGCACGCACAAGCGCGAGGAGAGGTCACGAGCCGCGACAATATCCGCCTCGGTATCCTGGTACGCAGGGATGAGAGCGACACGAAATGCACGACAGAAATGACAGCGTGTAAAACAATTACCATTTATCAGAGTGGTAAAAACAGCAACATGTAACATCGCGTGTCCATGAGAAAGACGTCAAGTAATAAGCTAATGTCTGGCGATGTTTTACATGACTGACGATCAGGGGCGCGGGAACTACTTTCCGACTGGGGGGCACACCATAATAGAGATTAACCTAGGGTACCCCCAAATCTAGGTTTCTCACCGGTTTTAGGCCACTTATTTTTCACCCCTCGGATTTTTCAACAAAAAAAGAAAACATTTGCAAAAAAAAGTGTGGTATTCCGTCTCAAAGCTGTGGGGGCACCGCCCCCACGGCCCCAGAGTTGGGGGGGCAAGCTGCCCCCACTGCCCCCCGGCTCCCGCGCCTATGCTGACGATGATCAGAATAATTAATTATCTCCTCTTAGCATGAACTGAAGCGGCGGAAACTTGTACAGAAGGCATCCTATACTTTTGATGGGAGCGTACAGTTTCACTTAGTGATACCAACTGATTGAACATGACTCAACTATCGAGCTGAGGATAAAGCCAAGTCGGCAGTAGCTTAGTTTCAAAGCAGCTCCTCGTTTTTATCAATGCGGATCATCGTCCAACCCTACAAAGTCGGTGACAAGCTAACGACGAGGAAAAGGCACCGCTAGCTCTTAGATCGATGAACCTGTTTGTCCGTGAACTTGTTAAGATCAGTTTCCCTTATGCTCGGTTTATAATTAATCCCAACATAACACGGAAATGGCTCAGTGCCAGTGCGCTTTGCCCTGAAAGAATCGCATAATGAATCATGTTTGCGAAACTGGGTGAAAAGACCGCGCTTACCCGCCGGGCCAAGTTCAGGTCTCGGGACATTGAATCACCATGCTGTTGTCGTTAAATTGATAGACAGCTTAAGATTTTCTCAAAAGCACGGTATATGCAGGTAATTAATAGCCTTGCTGACAAATGCTATGATATTGGTAAAGTCTCAGGTACCTGCACAAAAATAAAAACAAAATATACCTACCAGCAATCTCATGATAAATCAAAGTCATTTTTTCAACAGTTGCATTTTATTTGTTACAGTGTATTATCTGCGATTCCATCTGATTCCAAACCCTATACGACACTGCTATAATTGCAGCAGGCGCCGCACTCTGGCGGCATATTAGCGACTTGTTCGGCCCGGACCGGCGATCTCCGCTGCAATATATGAGCATAGCGTGACCAGAGCGGGCAGGGAATTTCTGCTCGCCGTTACCTCGACGCGCTGGAAGCACAAATTAAGCACTGGACATGCAATATCTATGCAATACACGAGAATGACTCGCCCAGATTTAAGAAGAACAATGCAGAGCGACCTTCTGGCAGGAAAAACCCTACGACCTCAAAAGGCGCGCCCATTTTTTATGAAAAGACGCGCTATATGTGGGGTTGTTCACCACATTATTAGCTGAATAGGTGATAGGAGAAATCGGTGAATTGCTCTAAAAAGCCGCCATGTACAGTTGGAACATCAAAACTATGTAGGGACAACTCAGACTCACAGGCTCACAGCCCCCTCCTTAAATCCACGTGCTGAACATAAAGATCGGAATGCCGCATATCAACATACATCTCAAGGCCGATGAATTCCCAAATTTTGGCCTGCATGCCTGTGTCACGATGCTCATTGGCACTTAGCGGTAGGCATTTGACCCAGTGCACAAGCCAAAAGCACATTTGAAAAAGCGCTTCTAAATTTATAACTTACATTTCCATGATGGACCGAACACCTAAGCAATGTTGATTGACGGGCACCTTGTGCCCATTGCTGCGCACGGTGCCACACCTCCGACGGCCGTGGCCGCCCGTTTCCGGTCAGTGCCGCTGTGTCCAGGCTGCAGAGTGTGGTCACCCAGGGGGACACCACCTTACAGGAGCGCACAGAAAGGCGCGGTGGCCCGGCCTGTGTCGGGTAGGTACTGCCCCCGCCCCAGTCCAAAGTAACAGTCACAGCGCGGAGGTCAGACACGGGGAACACCAGCCGCGGCACACCGGCCGAACGTCTGCCTGTGGTGTGCTTTAGACTACCTACTTAGCCCCGGCGAACGAGAGAGGATGGCTGACATTTGGCAATCAGGAAAGCTCAGTGATGTGATTATATGTGTATTGGCACTAGAATATAGCTATAGCATTTCCCAAACAAATCTGCGTTTGCCAAAATGCATGTAGCACATAAAATTGCTATTCAAATTGATTGATCAGGCTTGTTACCAAACGTCCAAACGTTCCACTTCCAACGGCTTAGGTATGGTTGACAAAGACAGACAGCTCAACCAAAATACGCAGGATATTCAAAGAAATAATTGTTATTATGTTTCGTGCGGAATTCCAAAATCAAATACTCGAATAACAAATCAATTGGTGCAATAGGGTTGGGACCTATCTGCATGCTCTGTATGTTTTGGTAAAATAAAAAAGCTCAGAACTTTTAATGATTTAATTTAAAATCACTTTGTTATAAAAATGCCTAGTTAGTTCAGAAATTAATTATTTGTGGCTGAAAACAACTTGCTTCTGATTGGTCGGGCTAATCATGACGTCACATGTAGGTATATAACTGTCTGTATATTTGGCGCAGTTGAGACATACATTTTCTATGTATTTTCCTATGGTAAATCGGAGTGATTGGTCGTGTTTTCAGTGTCTCTTTATTTTGCGGTGGTATTGCGTGGCTAAGAAGTTTTATCAAGAATGGCATATACTAAAATGTTCCTTTAATAATGGAGCTTCAATATCTGTGAGTTTTATTGGCAAGCGAAAACTGATTTCGCTGTTACTTTATCTGGAAATTACTCATTTTTTTTTAGGTCAATATTCAAAATATTTTACGGGAACAAGTTGGCACTTTTCTTGATTTTTGCACTCAAATCGCGTGCGATTCAACTGTATTGGAACTTGCAAAGAAGCTTGGTGATTAATTAACTGTGTTGTTATGGCACTGTTTGCAAAGCATGGATAATGAAACTCTGCCAAAGACTTAGCTACATAGCAATGCCTCAAGTAATACGCAGGAGGGACAGAATTCAGAGTCCGATCGAGAAGAATCGGTGCAAATGCTACGAAGACCAGGCAGCTCTGATACAATAGCTAGTCGTCTCACTACTCTCACTCCATTAGACCAGCTGATTCCTGACAGCACCGACTCGGATGCAAAGATGGAGCTCATCTTCCAAGTCAGAAACCAGTTCTTTGATGGAAGATGTGACGCTGCCTCTGTCTCTGCTTTGTTGGCCACTTTGGACGGGGCGGAGCTCCGCTCCTTGCGTGAGCGGTTATTCGCCTGTCATCCAGAAATAGTTCCTTCGTTTGCTGGCCGTTCCCTGATTAGGTGCAATACGGGGAGCTGTAATCAGGGAAGTAACTTTCCATATGAAAGGGGTGCAGGTGCACTCCCGTCCCCCATCCACTAGAAGTGCACCCCCATAGGCTAAGCGGCGCCCCACACGCCGCCCCACACGATTAGCTCTAGAGCAGATGGCGAGGGTGATTTCTCGGCTACATTCCATCTCGGCGTCGTGATGCTTGTGGGCTTGGAAAGCGTCCAGTCGTATGTAGGGTAGTGTAGGGGTAGGGTTGAGTTCAATAAGGTCCTTACATTTGAAAGGTTTGAACAACCCGCAATCAGCACAACATACCACAAGTTAAATAAAAAAACTCCGCCCAACTGATATTAATAAACATTACAGCCAAACTAATGGCCTAAATAAAAATATATCTCAAATCCTAACAGTTATCGCGGGTGATGGCGCCATGAGTTGCTATTATCCAAAACAGATGCAAATAAACATGTTTGTATGTCCTATGTATGTTTGTTTTAAAAACGTTGCAGCGGCGCTGGGAACTGCAGTCTTAGATCTGGGTATGTTTGGCATCTGCAACTCTTCATATACACATTAACCCTATTTCGGACAGGGAGACCTTTCAGGATTTTCTTGTACAATTGCCAAACGCCGCGAGACATTCAGCTCATATTTGGTGACTTTTCCTAAATGCTCATTGCGCACATCTCAGCAAAAAAAAAAAAAAATGCCGGGTCAGGTCAGGTCAGGTAACCAGAGCGGGTTTGTTGACCCCACCTCAGAAAAGTTTGCAAACACGTCAGAACTTGAGTTTTTCACGAAGTTATTTCCTCTCATCAAGTCTTCAAAACAGTACCTGCAGTATGTGTCGTTTGTATATCTCAGAATTTTTAATCTGTGACCTGAGGTTAGGTCAGAGTCGTGACCTTTACATTGCAAGCCTATGGAAAAGTATTGAAATGCGACCTGCACCTCGAGTAAACGAGTCAAAACCACCCAATTCTTTAAGAATTATGACAAATTATCTTATCTGTAATGATCCAGGTGCCATTTACTGACAGGGACACCGGAGAGGGTTATCTGAGCCGAGATCATGTGAGGTGATATCTACCATACATCAATGCTCAAAATACTTACAATATTGACAATGCTTTTGCTTACAACACTTACAATACTTACGATGAGACCAGCAAGCACTCTCCCGTTACAGTTCTAACTTCTGTTTCGAAAAACGACGTTACACACATTCGCTGCCAGCATAACATGTATTGTTTGACAGTAACAAAATACAATTGACATCTGAACCCCAAACGGACCGCCATCCACTCAAATTTTATAACCCTGACCGGTCAGGGGGCGAATGGAGGTCATTTCCTGGGCATTACACCCAGCCCTTGCACAAAATATCTCACCTCACAGTGATCATTACAACAATAGCACCGACTTGATAGTGGATTTCAAAGTACTTGCATCAGCTCTTCCTGCTATTGCAGACGATCATCTCCTCAGGGTAATGTTGTTCGGGACATGAACGAAGATCGTTTTCGGAGTTTCATAAGTGCTACTGCAACAGCCTGGCACAAAACAGGACTTGTACGCTCTTCTCTGCACTTTGCCCTTCAGTATATCACAAAAGAATTGTTTAGAATCCATCCTACGCTTCTTTCACAGTCTCCCTTGCCACCGTAGGGCGTAGATAGATTGCTGTTGCTGGTAAGTTAACCCACGAGCCGCTGGGGGGGGGGGGGCATAAAGTTGCCCCCCCTTTACGTTTTGTGAAATATCTCCGAAACCTGATGAGCTACGAACGTGAAACTTGGCATAGCTTCAAATGAATACCTAGGCAATGTTTGAGGAAAGTTTGGTGGTTGTAGCACCTAAGATGACGTCACAGTGACGTCATAAAGTTTGGTCGTTTTCCGCTATGGACCGTTTCTGATGACGCTGAGCATGAAACTCGACTGTAAATGAACTAGACAGCACCTGCTGTCATCCTAAAACATCTTACTACACTTCCATCTAGTTTCTGACCAATAATCGGCCCTTTATATTCGGTCCCATATATGTGATGTATCGTGAGGAATATGAGAGTCGCAAATCTATAATTTCACTTATGACGTCACTGTGACGTCATTTCAAATGGGTCGACACCAAATTTGGACACAACCTCGGCTAGGTATTCAGGAAGATGTGTGCAAAGTTTCGCTTCTCTATCTCTTCGCGTTGCGACGATATCGTCGCAGAAGTAAAGGGGGGGCAACTTTATGCCCCCCCCCCCAGCGGCCGGCGGGTGGCGCGGAGGCCCAGCGGCCGCCGGGTTAAGGCACGGTAGATAGAAATTACCTCGGTTCTCAACGCCTTAAGTTATTTTCATAAAAAAGAACAAATAAATGATCAATAAGATGACAGGAATGTAAACATTTTAATCGTAAAGTAGTCCAAATATTGGAATGAGCTTTTGCTTTTCAGCATCCTCCGATTCTTCATCTTTATCATTTGAAAATTCGAGGTACATAAAATGTTTATCACGCGCTCATGTTAAGTGGGAATATAGTACACGGCAGACACATCAATTTTTGACACTGAACATTTCATCCGTAAATGTTTTAGCATAATTTAAAGTTAAAAACAGCGCGAATGGCAGAGTGAAGCAAACAACATCTTTCACCCATTGATATAACATGTAATCTGTGGTGCGCCAGACGCGCCATTATTTGTCAACCGCAGAAGGTGACATGTGACGTAACAGCATCAAGAGCATCTTTTTTCAAGAACTTTTCAAAACAAGTTTCGTATCTTTCTTCCCCCATTTCTCTCAGCTTATTGATTTTATGAGGCAATGGTATGCACCATAAATTCTGTGAAAATAGTTTGATCATTTTCATGCATTCTTAAAAAATCGAGTTCCCAACCCCATTCCCTCTGTGTATGAGCCAAACTAAATTCAGATGAATTCAAACAGAATTCAGAGGTTCAGATGGGCACCGTAAGAAGAAAGTTTCAACCAATTGGTTGAAAGTTTCAACCAATCGCTTATTAATAAGCGCGATTGACCGAAAAGTGATTTAGCAGGCGATTAAATTGGCGTGAATGTGAGAATTGCCAAGTCACAGGTCCGATGGCAGCGAGCAACGATGGAACATCTACATCGAACTTATCACCGGAAACGTTTAGAGTAGGGAAGATAAAAATAACATGAAACAAAACTTCGAGCACCTAATTTACCTACATTAGCAATATTTCAAATTCACTTAGTTTACTGTCATAGAAGTTTATTCCCAGGCAGCAGGGTTGATGCCATGTGAAATAAAACGGGCCAACAGACTTTCATGAATGCTGTAAGTGTATTTGTAGCATTTTTCCCAGGGTATTCATGAAACCAGAGTTTACCAAAAGATGCTTGTAGTTATAAAGTTTGTTTCGTTAACTCCGCTCAAATCATTGACGTCAACGGGTGTCTGAGCCCCGTTGAAACAAACAACAGGTCGTGCTTGACGCAATAACCTGGCATCGTTATAAGAGTCATCGTTGTAAAACACATCGCACATTTAATATGATCGCAATCAGGCCAATGAGATCACACAATACCCGAGTAAGCCAACCACAATTTTTGCATCATGCGTTGCAGGTAGGCGTTCCATCAGAGTAAAGCCCTTTATCTAATCAGCAAACATGTTTCAACTGCTCCTCTCCATCCGGTCGTGCATGGCTTCTTTTCGTGCTCCCATTGTTAGTTAGCCTGATAGCCAGGTTTTCACACACAAAGGACTTCACCATTTCGGGCACACCGTTGCTGCAGAACCTGAGAAGCTTGGGGAGATGAAATTGATAGGTAAGGCCTTCCGTTAATTCCACGTGATGGCGAGCTTGACGAATTTTCTTTTTGCATCGGATGGGACCTAGAGTAATGATCTGACATGAACCAAACCTCCGCTTCATTATCGTCAGATGCACGACGACTAGGAGCTAGGGCCAACGTCAGGCGGTGATCAGCCGCCAGTTTCCGAGCCAAGGTGATACTGCTACAGACATCTAGCGGCTGCTAAAGAACTACTTCAATGACTAGGTGTACAGATGTCAGCACAATCGCGGACTGGAGGGAGAGGCGGAGGAGCTGGATAGTTCGAGCATTGGACCGTAGGTGGCGCCGAGGTATACGATGGGTGCAGCGCCAGCCACAGGTAGGTGGCGCCACGGGTTATGAATCCACCACGTCCAGCCGCCCTGCGAGCAGCACTACCGCAAGGCGTAAAATAAGTCATGGGCATTGGATTTTGAAATGATGGTACCTATTAGAGATGTCAATCGGATACCAACTCTTTGGTATACCGATACCAAACCGATACCAACTTGGTATTTGGTATTTCAAGGTGAATGCATTTGGTATTTTGTTGGTAGGTATTGTGAATCGTCGCTAACGTAAAAGTTGCTGGGAATTTGGTAAAAAGTTGGTATTTTCCTCGGTTTCCCAAGTCGATTCGGTCTCGGTATTTTTCCATGGGTAATGTTGGTATTTGGTTTGGTATCGGTATCACGATTTTTCGTAATTGACATCACTAGTACGGTAGTACCTATCATGCCGTGCCAAAGGCAAAAACGATTACGTCGGATAACCTCAGGCCAGAGGTCACTCTAACGTAATCGGCTTTGCCTTTGTACTTACCGCAATATTGATGTGGAGTGCAATATTCGAGCGCCGAAAAGTAGACGTCCAATGACTAATGAGATAAGTGAGTATGAGCGAGTTTATTCTTAGAGTTCGAGTGAAGTCGGTGCAAAACTGTGCGCCGGACGAAAGCATACATACATGTTATATTCTAAAATTACTACGTGCCAGCTTTTGCGACCTCGTGACCTGACAGGGGTCCCCGGAATTAAATTTTCAGGGGATAGGTATGTAAAAGGAATTTGGCGGCGCTATGCCATAAGAATAGGTGGCAGGGGACAGCTGGGACGGCGTCACCTGTCCCACGCCGGCCGCACCGCCGCGTGACCCCGCTGACCCCGCTGGTGACCTCCCGGTGACCCCGGGAGCGCTCAGTCACGGCAGCGGCGTCACGCGGCGGCTCAGGTCACACCGGGACCTCGTCTGTCGTTAGTGACCTCCGGCGTCACAAACGATCCGGGGGGGGGGGGCACTGAGGTCACGGCGATCGGCTGGTTTGGGAACAGTCACACCAAACGGAGGAGACGCATTGCAGCTGAAAAATGACTGACTTCTAACGAAAGACGGCACTTCAATTTTAGAGGGAGGGTATGGAAAGAGCATTCGCCAATTAACACCTGAAAATGCTTAAAAAACGAAGACCATTAGCACACAGCCAGTTTATATCAAATATGCTATTATACAGGGTGTCCCGAAAGTTTTGCAACATCCGTTTTCCCATATGTTTTGTCTCTACCGCTAATATCAACGTTCCACTGGCAACCTTCCGCTTGTCCCGGGTAGACGGCGCGACTGCCCACCCGACCCAGCGGCGGTTATTGCCGCGGGGCACGGCTGACCCGTCTGGGGCGGCCGCCGTCTGACCTTAGGTCACTCGCAGACATGAAGGTGGCCGGACGGGTAACGCGCAGAGAGGCGGTGCGCCCCCGCGCGATCGGGTTGCTGGAAGGTGGCGTGGCGCAGGGGGTTGTCGCAGAGAAGCTGGGCGTCGATTGGACCACTGTCTACCGGTGGTGGAAACGTTTTCGCGACGGCAAACCGTTAGCCGACAGGAAACGTTCAGGCCGGCCGCGTGCCGTGTCCAACGTCGCCAGAATCGTATGTGCCAAAGCTGCTGGCAAGCGTGGCCAAAGCGTCAGGAAATTGGCCACGCGGCTGACGCGAAAGGGTTACCCGGTGTCAAAGTCGGGTGTCCATCGGTTCATGACCCAGTCGAAGCATTTCCGGTCGTACAAAAGATCAAAACAGCCGAAAATGACAAGAAAACAAAAGCTTGCAAGATTGGAATTTTGCAAGAGGGTAAAAAATTGGGGCTTCGATGAGTTCAAGAACGTCATCTGGTCCGACGAGTCCATCTTCGAAATCCAGCACACGCCAAATCGGCAAAACGATCGAGTCTGGGCGAAATCTCGCGACGAAGTGCCCCCGGTTGAAACCATCAAGCACCCCGCGAAACTCATGGTGTGGGGCGGAATGACCGCACAGGGCCTGACTGAACTTCACGTGGTGCCAAAAAACCAGACTGTCAACACCGCATACTACGTGTCCGAGATTCTGGAGGGCTCACTTCTGCCGGCGGTCAACCGTAAGAGCAGCAATGGCGATGTCACGGAGAAGAAAATCGTCGACCGGAGGTCAGAAGGAATTTTTATGCAAGATGGCGCACCAGCACACACCGCAAAGCGGACACAAGAATGGTGTGCGGAACACCTCCCAGGGTTTTGGGGTAAAGGGGAGTGGCCTGGCAACTCCCCCGACCTAAACCCGATAGAGAATGTGTGGGCAATCATGAAGGAGAGCCTCGACCAGCAGGAGCCCGCCACCAACCTGGGTCAGCTCGAGCGCCGGCTGAAGAAGGCCTGGAGAGACATCTCCGCGGACACACTGCGCCGCCTGGTGGCCAGCATGCCATCACGTGTCCAGAAGTGTGCCCGGCTTCGCGGTGACTATGTTGGTTGTTAAATAAAGCGGAAAGGACAACTCTGAAGTGTTTAATTTACAACGTTAAGGATGTTGCAAAACTTTCGGGACACCCTGTACAGTACGTTTTCTTTAGCCATAAAGGCGAAAATCATCGTACCTACGAATCCAAAATGCCTTCGCAAATACGCACGCAAGCTATTCTCCCTGCGCTCCATAACCTCCCAGGAAGCGTCTATCAATGACGGCAGATCGGAGCCGGGGCACTATGTAGTTAATCTCACCATAACCTACCATTAGCCGACATCGGACCGCGGGCGGGGCACCGCGTGACGCAGTGTATCGCCGTATTTCCTCGATCGGTCGCTCCTGTGACCCTCCACGGCTGCCGTCCGGTCTCCGCACAGGATCTGCTGATGAATCGCTACCGGTGACCGACGACGGGTCAGTTCCATCACGCGACCCGCCGTGACCGGGGTCAGGCAGGGTGGACCGTTACCGCTCGGCCCAGACCGCGTCACGGCGTGACAGCGTTACAGCGTCACAGTGCCGCCCGTGGCGGCGCCGTGAGGGTGCCGGAGGGCCGGCAGCGCGCACCCTAATCACGGGCCACTCTTCCGATGTGGGTCAGCCGGCGCATGCAGAACGGCTCTGCGGCGCGTCCGGCGCGGTCCGGGCTCCGGCCGACCGGACACCCTCCGGGCAGGGTGGCCGGAGAGTGGCCGGTGTGCGCCGACCCCGTCACCCCAGCTGACTCAGGGGAGACGTGGGCTGGTGTCTGTTCCCATGTGATCAGCTTCCCTCATTCAACACTCGGCGATCAACATGGGCACACAGCATGGGCAGGAATAATATCGGATAGATGGGACAACAGTGCACGACATGTATATGTCGTGTTCTGTTTGTCTGTCCTAAGCTATAGGACAGGACAAAAGACGACAGGACAAGAAATCGCGGTCAGACAGGCCTAGCAGATCGTCTGCAGAGCTCTCTGCGATAGTTAGCGGCTGTCTGCAGGCATTATGCGGACCGAGACGGTCAGCGATGAAACTACTTGAGCGCAGCAAGGTTGAAATATCGCAGCTCTCTGCCCCGCTGGGGGTGGGCAGGGCCGGCAGAGGCAGTGCTGGACGAAATGGTGGCCCAGTTAGGTATTGCAGTGAGCGGCAGGTATGGCGAGACAGCTAGGGGAGGGAGAGAGAGAGAGAGAGAGAGAGAGAGAGAGAGAGAGAGAGAGAGAGAGAGAGAGAGAGAGAGAGAGAGGATTGAGGAAGAGAGAGAGAGAGAAAGAAAGAGAGAAAGAGAAGGAGAGTGAGAGATAAAGAAAAAGAGAGAGAGAGAGGGAGAGAGAGGGAGGGAAAGAGGGAGAGGGAGAGAGAGAGAGAGAGAGAGAGAGAGAGAGAGAGAGAGAGAGAGAGAGAGAGAGAGAGAGAGAGAGAGAGAGAGAGAGAGAGAGAGAGAGAGAGAGAGAGAGAGAGAGAGAGAGAGAGAGAGAGCCAGGAAGGGTTTAGACTGCAGGCCTGAGTGAGATGTGGCAATACGGGTAAAAGGGATGTGTGGGCGTGCAATTGCAATGCGCACTTCTTAGAAGTCGACCAGGAGGTTCAGCAGCCTATCCCACTAATTTGCCACTAATATTGCCAAAACGTCAACCGACTGCCAGTTGCGATTAGCCCGAACAAGGCTCGTTTAAAGGGATGCTCGACGTTAAGTGTTTCCACCTGCATGGAAGGGACACTCGCCGACAGCCTGTCTGACCGGCCTTACCGGCCCACCCACGCGCCAGCCGTCACCCCATGCGGCTGAGAACAGATGACCAATAATTCCCCTCAGATGTGGAAATTCTCTCCTCCGTCAGCCAGCCACTGGAGTCACGTAATGCCAACAGAGCCGTCCGACACAGCGGGATAGCAGCGCCACAAGTACCGTCCGGATCGAGAGACGTCTTCGATAAACAATTACAAAACCAGATAACTGCAGTAGACAGCCAGCTGCAGTGAGTTAACAAGGACAGCCTGAATTAACCAGCTGACACAGAGAGAAAGACGAAAAACTCAGTGCACACAGACTGAACGGAAAAACTCCCCGAGCAGATGGACCGAACGAAAAACTCTCCGGTCGAGACGGGCAGACGAGGCATTCCGATCGGGAAAGTGGTCGGACTGGGCGCGGGACGGGGCGGGACGGTCCAGCTGAGCAGAGGCGGTGTCCTACGCTCCCGTGTGCGCCCGCGGCGGCAGCAGAGCGGTCGCGGACGGGTGGTAGGCGGCACCTTACCGGACTCAGAGGTCATCAAACATCGATCATCGGTCGCCGATCGGCTTTAATGGCGCTCTGATGGTCGGGTGTTGTTTCAGAGCCGATCAGACGAGCGACCGTCGATGACAGCAGCAGCGAGCCCCGGATCACCCGGATGTCGGGAAAGCTGCTATGGAGCATGCTCTACTGTCCGTTTCCAAGTCGCACATGGTTAGCTTCGTATGAAGTCAGCTGTGGGAGACGGCGACGCATGCCACACTATCGGAATGTGCTCATTAGTTTAATATTTCCATAATTAGCCTGTCCTTGGCGAACTGACTGGATCGCGGAAATAATGACATGACTGTCATGTTAACAGAACGTTGTAGAATTTGAATAAACATGTCTGGACAAAAGATTTCACTAATTTATCACAAGTGCTATATAAAAAAACAACATAATTTATAATGGTAAAAAACGCGAAAGATTCGATTTATGAAAAAATGAAGATCGAAAATTTTCAAATGACAGCGAGGTGTAATTAAATAAGCTAAACACCAACGGAACATGCCCCGTAAAGGCCTACAAACAAACAAAATTGCCGGAGCTCTACACGGCACTGTGTATTTGTGCAATGTGTAAGACAGAACAGAACCGGGGCTCCGTAACGGTCTGCATCCGCCGCACCGGCAGCTTGTAATGGTGTCGGGGTCGGGTCGGAGGCGACATGTTGCGTGACCTGTCACACGTCCATTGAACCGTCCGACCGCCTACCATTGACCTCACTCACAGGCACCGGGGGTTTCAATGACGGCAGTCATTCAGGAAATGAACGTGGGGAGACTGATATAAACTCCGACCTCTTTTGGGGAGGCATGCCATTCATATCAAAATGATGCATCCAGCTTCAGATGAGCGGCAAAACTTTGACAGAAAGTAGACAGCAGCACTGGCTCGCAGTGCGCAAACCATCAAGCCTGAATAATATTAATTGTGGGATAGAGGTGCGTTTGCTGATCCTAGATCTTCAAACTTGCATTCTTGCATTAAGGCCTGGCTACACTATGCGTTTTCTGCGTGCGTTTTTGCAGGTTTGCGTGTTTTGCGTAATATCGTTCTAGGAAAAAAGTTATAAACAATATAATTTTTACTTTGGTTATATACAAAAGCTAATATAACTCTTATGTAACTAAAATTTAAGGTGAAAAACATCACAAACACGTAATATCGTTCTTTTTTCTAGAACGATATCATGCAAAACACGCAAACACGCAAAAAACGCACGAAGAAAACGCATAGTGTAGCCAGGCCTTTACACATAGTTCATCAAGTATCTCTGTAACATGGAAAGTGATTTGTGTCCTGCTTGCCCATTCGCTCTCCCCCATTCCCCACAAACGTAAAACGGTAGACGTTCAATCGTTGTCGAAAAATTCATCAAGGCATCATCATCGGCGCTCGGTCGTTTCACTGCGACCCTTGAGAACTAAACCGTAATGAAATGACCGATATTGTCCAAACTCATCATTCACCAAAGGACTAGGACACATATTTTTTACAGGCCTGCTCACTATAGTGAGCAGGCCACTCCCATTATCAATATTTTAAGTCATTTTAGAATGGTATTTGTAGAACAAAGTCAACATGTAAACACTTAGTTAACTTACAGGTTTTATTTCAGAGTGTCAGGAACTACCAATCATTTGTCAATCTTTTCTTCTTATGCAATCGTGACCAAATTCAGGAGTCCAGATTCAGAAGGTCCACGATGATGCACGGGCATGCTGCGCCAAAAAGAGAGTGACGAGTATGCACCGATATCGAAATCCAGCACCGTCGGAAGCTCCGTGAAACTGGGTTAACTCACCACTAAGAGCGACTGCAGGGCAACTCACCACTACGAGCGAGATGGAGGCGATACAGACAACTCGTCCATGGCCAGGAACTCTAATAGCCAACCGGAAAAATCGACGTCTCGCGTGAGCTCAGCGAGCTTAAAAATATCAATCGATCAACATTCCCATCAACTGCAAGTCTGAGGCAATCGATGGAAGTCGTGATTTTTTTTCTTGAAACACTGACATAAAATAACACCTGTGTCTCTCTCAACCGTCTTATGTCCCTGCTCCTTTCCAAGCGGCGCCGGTAAACCTTATAACATGCAGCCGCCAGCAATGCCTACTCGTATTAGCTGCGCTGTTTCATTCTGTTAGTCATAAGTTTCATTCGGTATCCACGAGAGATTTAGCGGCGCACACTGGGACAATATGAACGCGCCTCAACTAAGCCCAACGTGGGTACGGATTGTTTGGCCATGTATATGATTTTCTTATGGCAGTAGCATGTCAGGATGGCGATCTGGCCATGCGTAAGCACACAGTGACGAGTATGTACCGTGGGGAGGGTAGCGCTCTCGGTGCAGTCTGCAGAACCTCGATAGAGGCGATAGAGGCATAATGAGGCGTCTTGTGTGCGTCGCCACCTGCGCCCACTCTACTCCACTTAACCACAGCCGCCACTACTGTTCTGCAGAGCTGAGATTTGCGTCCCATTAGCACTCATAATGGGACCGAAATACCTAAAAAAAATTGTACTTCATACACCGGGAAGCATTATAAGGCCCAGTGCCCATGGGGGATCGGTCGGCTCTAAGCAGCTATATCAGCACGTCGTCAGAAATATCATTCGTGGTAGGTAAATTACCGTTCACCAACCCGATAAAGGTGCCAGGCTGGTTCATTGTGACCTCGCAGCTGTCATAGCCAGCCCAGCCGAAGGTTCTAGAATCTAGATAGACATATGCACCACCGAGATATCCAAAGTTTGGATGAAAACGTCAAGCAATGACTGCATTGATAGATATTCTGATAAGGGAAACCCGTCTTACGCGACGTCACAAGCTGCACCGAATGACCACCCGGATTCCAGGACGACTTAGAGCCTGAATGGCGAACCAGTTCTCGATCTGTGACGATCGCCGGCCCGCATGACACTCCGCCGGAGGTCACCGCACGAATCCGTCAGCCGGTGAGCTTCCGTCAGTCGGTGACCGGCTCAGAGCTGATACCAGGGTATATTGACTTACAGCTGATACCACCCTGAACCGAAAGACTGCGGCAGCGCCGTGTATGTACATACTGCAGGGACCCGCACTGCCATCACTGCCAGTGGACAGAGCTCAGCTCGCCGTCAACTGTCTGCTCACCCGCTCCAGCCGGACCATGACCACAGAAGACTGGCTGGAACTGACGTCAGGCTGAGCCTCCCCATTCCGTAGGCGACTGCGGGCGATCCTGCACAGTGCACACTGCAGAGGCATACCGAACACTATCACCCATCACACCCATCACATTGGTCATTTTAGCACTCTGTTCAGCGAGACATGCACCCTACCCGCCCCCTCTAGCTGAACGTCGCCGCAGTCCACAGCAACAGACGCAGTCCATTAGCATCTAGCTGCTTAGATAAAGACAGTCAGCTGACAGCCCTGTGACGTCATCAGGGGCGCTGGGCCGTCGGGCAGCCTCCAGGCAGGGTCGAGGTCAGCCCGCCCGCATCGCTGTCGCCTCGTCTTGTAAACGCCGTTTGATTATATAAACCATATCTGAGCCAGCCGGGACCGTTAATCGGTATTAGGGTCCCCTAATAAAGTTTAGTGGCCCCTCTGGAGTGTGAAGACCAGCTGGGTCGGAGGTGGGTTGGGGAGCGGCAGTCCGTGGGGAGGGGCGAGGGCGGGGAGGGCGAGGGAGGAGACGAGAGGACAGACGTCAGTCAGTGAGAGGGGACGACGGTGACAACAGAGGCGGGCCGCGAGTGGCGCGTCTGATGGCATTTGTTGCGCGCAAAGCAGCATATACCACCGCGTGCTACCAAACGTTTTAGTAAAAGATTTCTGGTGTTAAAGGGCGTCGATTCGCACTGCCCTGGTGCTTGCGAAGAGTGTCGATTCATACTGCCCTGGTGTTTGAAGGGTATCTTCACACTGCCCTGGTGTTTGAAGGGTGTCGATTCACACAATTCCTTGGTGTTCGCGAAGGGTGTCGATTCACGCTGCACTGGTGTTCGAAGGGTGTCGATTCACACTGCCCTGGTGTTGGAAGGGCGACGTTTCACACTGCCCTAGTGTTGCGGAGGATGACATTCGTTGGGTGAGCACTGCGACTTGTGTGATGGGCCACCGGGCATTCAAATAGCACTTTTTCTGCTCTCGAGAACCAGTCCTTCTGGTAGCTTAACGAGGAGACTCTGAGTGTGCCAATCTCCTACCATTACCTGTCGGTTCCAGTTGGGGCTTTTGGTGGCGGATGAGGAGCGCAACCGAAAAATGGGTGAGTACGGCCAACAACAGCCAAACTGGAATGGGTCGCAGCACGGGACACAGTAGCGACAGAGAGGAAACACTAATCGGTATTAGGGTCCCCTAATAAAGTTTAGTGGCCCCTCTGGAGTGTGAAGACCAGCTGGGTCGGAGGTGGGTTGGGGAGCGGCAGTCCGTGGGGAGGGGCGAGGGCGGGGAGGGCGAGGGAGGAGACGAGAGGACAGACGTCAGTCAGTGAGAGGGGACGACGGTGACAACAGAGGCGGGCCGCGAGTGGCGCGTCTCCCACCCCCCATCCCCAACGGCGCCAATGTCCTCAACATTGCCTCCTCCGTCTCTTTTTCGTTTTTTTTTTATTACTTCTCTCCCTCTCTCGTCCGACGTCGTCTCACCCACGGTTGTGGCGGATGAGGAGCGCAACCGAAAAATGGGTGAGTCACGGCCAACAACAGCCAAACTGGAATGGGTCGCAGCACGGGACACAGTAGCGACAGAGAGGAAACACTAATGTGGCAAAACATTGCCGAGTTTGTTAGCATAACGAGCTTGTCGCAGTTTTACTCTGCACAGCCCACAGTTGAAGGGTAATGGGTACCTAATTGGCCTTACTCAGATTGCCAGACTACACAAGCCCAAGCGCAAGGCCTAATTATACTGTTGCATCAAGCAATTCGGGCATGTGTAAATACTAAGCCGTTGTAAAGAAATAATTAGTCCATAAAATATTTAGCAGCCCGTTCCTCTGTGCTGTGCTCTGGCACCGATGGAGTTGAGCAGCACGGTATGAGTTGAAATGAGACTTGATTTTCTTTAACGGATACAATGGAACGTTCATCCACCAAGCATTTTAAAAAAGCGGCCATGTTACGTGACTGGCACACACGGCTGGGGGCACTAAGCCAGCCAGACGAACGCCGGTCTTGGGTCGCGCCGGGTGCGCGGTTGGCAGGCCCCCAGCGCGGCGGGACTCTTCTGCCGACCCACATCGACAAACATCCGCTGTACCGGCACTGTATACCACCGGGGCGTGCCGGCCTGCAGCGCCGACGCGCAGCCACCCACCGGCCAAACGGCTTTTTATTCACCCGGCCGGTACACGGGGAAAGTCGCACCAGTTCCGGCGGTAAACGGTGCGCGGGCCCGTTCACCGTGCTCACACGCCAGCTGTGTGCACAGTGCATACATGCTCACGCACATACAAACTGATAGTGAGATGCGGTTCGGCTCCGAGCGTATACCTTCTGTCGTCACGGCCGGCGGACGGAGGCGGTGCGAACCATGGTCTGTGACTCACAGCCACCTGCCCCAATACAGTGCCGCTATCAGCAATGTCAAACGGAATTGTATCGACAGCGGCACCCAATTGACACCGCCGTCCGCCCGTCCAAACACAGGGGCGACTGTGTGCCGTCCGCTGGCTGCGCCTCGAGTCACAGTGGTCGCTGGTTCGCGCCCAATGGGCGTGTCGGGGCCATTGGAACTCGTCACCGCGCGAGCCGGGCCCGGTCGACCTTTGTGCAGCTGATGACGGCTAATGTGCGGCACTAGGGCGGCTTTTAGCGCCGGCGTCAGCGGCGACCGCCGAGCACTCAGAGGCACCGCGACTGAGCACATCAGACTGTGGACGCCACGCCGGTCCATCGCCAATGGAGCCAGGTCACGTTAGTGAGCTTACAGCTGTCCAGTAATTAGACATAAAGTGCCTCGAATTGGGATTATGTGACACGATACGAGCGGCGATCGATCGGATCAGCCCCGCTAGAGTTCCAGAGCGTTCATGGTGGCCGGGACGCTATGACCTCAGGTCAGGATCAGAATCGTACATCAACTCAGTCGTTATTCAGTTTCTCCATAGTAGTATGGCTAATTCCGAGTCCAGCGCCGTCACCTGCTCCGCGTGTTTCGCGAACAGTGACAACTCAAGTTTGAAGTGAACTTATCCATTCCAACCTCGACCTTTCCTCGCATCTACGCTCTCGCGGATCGGCAGTTCGTGTCTTTATCATGTAAATCTCCTGGCAGACAGTCTCCAGCCGGCTGCGACATCACTTACAACACAGAAAGGAACAGAAAGGAACAGCTGGAACGCCGGGTCATACCATACCAGCACGGGTGCGATATGCATCTTGGCTGCCATGAGGTGTCGCGACACCGGTTCGGGCCCGCGACGGTGGCGAAAAGACACCGGAGCAGCGCAGGATTACAGGGTTTGGTGGCCTGTCCTACATGAAGTCACGGCAGTCCACCATTGTCCGCAAATGTATCGAGGGAATGTGGCAAAAAGTGAACAAAGAAACAAAGAGAAGCTTGCGAAAAGGGCCATGCAAAAGTACCGGAAGTGTTAGCCCGTCGTAAGTGTTGGAGACGGGGGATAGATCATATAGACAGAAACCTCGTGCTGGCACCTAAGCTATCTGTCACGCTCTTGCATCACATTTTTGTATTCGTATCGGGCTCGGTAGACAGCGCTAACTGGGCCTTGGTGGATTTCGGTGGACCCTCGTGGAACGTATGCCTTTTGTCTACATCATAGGTACGCAGGACGGGAAGCTACCGTGACATGAGTGCCGGCGCTTCGAAACAGGTCAGCTCTACAAGCGCGCGTCACCGAAGTAATGCGCGCATGTCAGCGGCTGTCAGGCGGAGGATGATGCTTCTGTCTGGCCGCGGGCCGCGTTCACATCAGCATTCAGAGAGGGCGCGTGTGCCAGACCGACCCGGACAGGGTGCGTGTGTCAGGACCGGACACGGTGCGTGTGTCAGGCTCGGACGGCTGTCAGCAGGTGTCAGGAGACTGCCGGCGGATGTGTGTCAGCCTGTCAGCACGTGTCATGGAGATATAGGCGACAGCACTGCTGGACCGGGCCGAGAGACCCTGCGGCATGCGGTAGAAGGCAAATTTAACGCGCGTATGAACGTTACCAATTACGGATGCGAGCGCATATGTAATTGGCATTCAGGTGAATACATAAAACTTATATGAACCAGTTTTGACTTCAAAAACGAAACGAAAGCCTCAGGATAAAAAAAAACACATACTGCACATAAAGACAACGCATCCTTGATATGCATATCTACAAGCACGAGCCTGCAACTAATGATTGCACAAATTAACGTATCAATCTTGGTTGCTCGTTTCGTGCGTTTCATAATATTGTGTGGCATATATCGTGTAAAATATATCAGCATCAACTGCATCCAAGGCAGCACACGTATGCTCCAATACATTTTCCAGTCGTAACATTTTAAGAATATCACTGTGCGCTAACGATCTTGCATTTACATCCACATTCCACAATCACTCCAAACAAACCGCCTGATAGTGCGGAGCACCGCTGTCAGCCGCACTGCACTCGGTATTTCGGTGGCGCCGCCGAACGGCGTGATACCGGTCGCGCCGTGACAGGAAAGGTGGCTATCGGGGCCCGGTGTCGTGACCCGGTCCGGGGCGGCCGCCGGCCGGTGGACACGACACCGCCCCAGGGCTGATCAGAGTCAGGTCGGCTCAGTGGGTCCCGGCTGCCGATGCATGGCTGAGGCAAGGTCAGGGCACAGCGCCCACACAGACTTTACAGGCCATAGCTGAATGATCGCTGGTGAGGACAGTGCTCGTCTGACTGCTCCCAGCTGCTTAATTCTCTACATACGACCATAAATCCTATTGGTCGGACTGACAGAGATGCTTTGGTCCGATCTTTGATGAAATGCACCGGCTGCTGAGCAGTGAGCTGATCTATTCTCTGGTGATTTGTCCAGATTCGTTGACCTTTTGGTCTCTTATCCAGCTTTACGCTAAGTGATCACTCAAATACCTTGTCCATGAACGTCATCTTCAATGGAGCCATGACAACTGCACTAAGGAGAAGTAATAATGGAAATGACAGGCCAATAACCTATCATGGATTACGTAACCTTGCCGAAGGTAAGGTGACTTCAGACTCCGAGTCTTCCTCAACTTCAGATCTTCAGAGTCCGAGTCTAACTTCTCAGCTAGCTTCAGAGTCCGAGTCGGCAAACGTGGGCAAGTGGCGGAACGTCTCACGTGCTCTGCAAAGTCCGGTTGCAGTTCCACTTGCCTGATGGCAGCGCCGCGAAAAATGCTATATGAACGGCTGCAAAGTGAGCAACTTGCACGGTTTTGACGAGCTTTGCAGCTCATCATAGGAGCAAAGACGCGAAACGTTGGCAAGCGCGCATGCAGATTGTATAGGCGTCGTATTTATTTTATGGAAGCTGCTAAATACCGGTCCTGAAGAAGTAGGCACCGTATTAGGCGCTGGGAGAAAATGGATTAATGTCGGCATTTTAAGCGCTTGCTGAGGTCAAACAGATAAGTCGTTAACCTTTTGGAAGATACAAGAACAAAGATTTGCTAAAAACGCTGTGCCTAAAAAGTGTGAGACATCATCATGAAATCAGGCAAATTGATTTCTAAACCATTATTGCAGAATGCAAATGATGCCAATTGCAATGGAAATGAGTGACTTACTTGTTTATTTGTTTATTTCTCCAAAAACAACCACAGGCCAATGCCCAGTTACGGCTGCAGTCAAAGTTCAAAGTTACTTAGCGAGCTGTTCGTTCTTGAAGAATTCAGCGCCTTTACATGCCACTGGCTCGATCGCCGGGAAGGTCCGGATCTATTTTAGCAGTGCCTTCATAACACCGTGCAATATTCAGCCAGCGAGGCGAAAACAGCATCACTGCGAGCATACAACGCTTCTGACGAAGTTCCGTCAGCGCGCAGTGCGAGATCCGCGTCCAGTACCGAACACCCCGGGCCGAGACGGATATGAGCCTCGTCACTGCACGAGCTGGTGCTCTGGCCTCAGCGCCGGTCACTGAGAGCTGGGGATCTAAAGCGGGGATAGCTGCGAGCTTGTGCTCTGAGCTGGGGTCATTGCGAACTTGTGCTCTGAGCTGAGCCGTCACTGCTGGCTCGCGCTCTGAGGCCTGGTCAGTGGTCATGAGCTCATTCTCTGAGCCGGAGTCGCTGCCGGCTCGATTCTGAGCTGTTCCTCTCGGAGCTAACACCACGGAGTCTGTCGGCCGTCGGCTCAACTCCGAGCCGCTGAACTCGGAGCTAACACCTCGGGGTCTGTGGGCGCGGTCTGACGGTCACCGCCACCGCCAGGGCGGTGCACCGACCGCGCCGCTCCAGTCGCGACCGGTCAACGGATTGTCTCCCTGCCGTCTCTGACTGCCGCTGAAGGATTATATCCGAATATCGTCGTGGTGACTGGGATGCCACTGGGTGCTGTAGACGTCGGTCCGGTTTCAGCACGCGGGGCACGCGGGTTCATGGCGAGGAGGCTGAACCCGTGTGTGGAAGTGTCACCAGACAGAGAGTCCAGTGAGTGTCGGCGGCTGTTCTGTTACAACACAGGTCAGTGTGACGGGCCGGTAGCACAGCGGCAGGTCACCACTCACCGAGGGCGCACGATAGACCGGGGACTGGGAGGTCGCGCATGACCCGAGCGGATGTCGATTGTCCATCCTTCAGTTGGACCGTGAAGCACCGCACCCAGGGCTGCCAGTGAGTGTTTGGTAAGGGCGTGGTAACATGAAAACCTCGGTTCGCATGTCACTAAGGCACGCAGTGATGACATTAGCAGCAACGAGGTTAGGAGCGCGCAGTCAATATCAATGTGTGTCTGGGCACGAATGAATCAAAGGCGTGGATTTCCGACTTGGTTCTGTAGAAGTTGCAGGCATATCAAAGGTTTCGGCAATGTAGGCATTATTAAGAAAGGGATTTCCGGTTGTCAACGACAGTGCTAATTTTTCAACATTGACATTTGGTTCAGCAAGGGTGTGGTTTAGTGTTCAGTTAGAACTGTTCATTACATTTACTAAGGATCTACGTCTTCAAGAAGCTGAATTAACTGAGGCATTGTTGATCAGTTCAAACGGTTGTTGCAGACATCCAGCGATCAAACTTCCTTGGTTGATGGCAGCCATTTTTTGATGCGTCTCAGTTCATGTAACAGGGCAACCTCACGTATTTGTCCGGTGACATCGTGGAGCCCCCGCTGACACAGACCCAGTGGCTCCCGATGACAGGACGGCTCCTGAACGGGAGCGCGGTATAACGCGAGCTGACAGCACAATGACCACCACGGCTGGCTGACGTTATCGGAGACACCGCTCGCACGGACGCCTTTCTCGGGACTGAGGGTGGCCGCGTGGGTTGGGAACGTTCGCCCGGGGTCGGCGCTGGAACATGTCCCAATGACATCTTTGGAGCTCATAGGCAAAGGCATGCCCATGACATTTCATCAAACTCCTATTGGTGGCATCCTCGGATAGATCAAATTTTCCCCGTAAGATTCAATTGGATCATCAGTTAATTGTGTCTTGAAACATGTCTTTGAAACCATGTCTCTGTCATTTGTCAACCAACCCTCAGTAACACAGAGTAGCCACATCGCCATCCCCATCCCGGCCCGTGTCGGTATCGGTACTCACCACAGACGTTGAGCCAGCCCTCGACGCGACAGGGGTAGTCGTGCCAGGATGCCCGGCGGCGGCCGCGCCGGTCCAACGTGCCCGCAGGCATTGCGACGGGCTTCTCACGGGATTAGAGAGGTTGGTAACGCCTCACTGCCACCTCTAAACCCGGCTCCAGGACACACAGGCGGTGTCTGCTCTCGTCACTGTCACAAGTCGCCGCCACGGGTATCACTGGCACCCTTCGCCGGCACTGACGGCACTGTCTGCCGACCGATACGGTAATGAAGAAGTCGGACGATCGAATCACTCGATGAGCGCACCACGCACTTCCTTCAGACCGTGTACCGACAGCGCGCAACACAGTCGTCGCAGGTCACGTCCCGCGAAATCCCGGGTAGCGGTCACAATGTCACCGGAAACTTGCCCCGCCGTCACTGCCGGTGAGCCGTCACTCTGTCACAGCCGGCAGCCTGTCACACGTCACTGCACCGGCCGTCACGTAAATTCTGCAGTCTGCAGCGGTCGGTCACTGTTAATCCCGCGCGCCTGTATCGCTGACAGGTTAAATTGCCGTCACTGCCACGTCCTGTTCAGTTCAGACGCGGTGTTCGACGGACTCCACAGGTCAAGGAGTCGATCCGATGAACAGCTCTGGCTAGAGACGGACGGACCGCTTGAAATGTTCTGGAAAGGAGGGAATGATGAAGCTGAGATCACTTCAATGCTCCGAAATCAATCAAGCCCAAATTTAAAAAAAAAAATATCACGCACTGTATGCACCGTTCATCGTATACATGAACGAACAAGAGCGGGTTGATTGAATAAAATCTTATGAACGTCCGGTTTTACAATGGCTACAAATACTTCGTCTCACCCAGAGGTGGAACTTTTTGTTTTTCATTGGGGTTGTAGTTTGCCGGAGCCCAGGGTATACCCCCACCAAAACCCGAAAAGTCCCCGGATTCGGCCCACTATTTTTCGGGAGGGGCCCACATTTTCATTAACAAAAAAAAAAAAAAATAAATAAAAAAAGTGGTCCATCTCCAGGGAGAGACGGCTGACCCTGTCGTCCCTCCATTGGCTATGTGCCTGGTTGTAGGTACTCGGGTATCGCCAGTCGCCACCATGGTCGTGGCCATAGGCGGCGGAACGGGGAGGGCACCGGGGAACCGTGCCCCCTTTGATTTTGGCATTTTAACATTAGCCCTATGGGCGTTGCATGGAAAGAATGGGATCAAAAGTCGACAATGCCCCCCTTAATTGAGGGTGTTCCGCCGCTAGGTACTGGTCGTGGCGATTCGGAAACGGTAGGTAAACGCCCAAAATCACAGTCCCTATGAATACTTGTTTCTTTCCACATTTGACACAAACATTACTCAGTATTGGAGCAGGGCTCTTTCCCTACGAGTAACAATTTAAGCCACTCGTGGCAATTGACAGCGAAGACCTAAACAGAAATCTACGTTATTTTTAGACTAAAAAACTTAAAACGAGTCCATCTTGTATATTAATGCCACTGTCGTCTGGAATACGTCTATTACGGAAACGGGTAGTATAAACCGGAATAGTGACTGATCAGACATGATATATTTTGCAAACGAGGACAACATACCGAACACAATGCCGCAAAGGAACATAACACTGGATCTAAATTATCTCAACCTGAGGAAACTAAATAATAAATGCCACAGCCTTTTCATATCACCGAATACTTCAATTAACTAGATGATCTTCTTTTTTCAACGAGCAAATGTATTATGCATTGTTTGGCGAATCGTAAACAAAACGCATACTCTTCACAGCCACGATGGCTAGGAACACATAGCGGCTTGTCTGCCCCTGAGACACTGAACGTACACCGATTTTCAGCTAAATCGAAAGACCCCGCCGTTTACCGTTAAAATGTTAGTTGGCCGTTAATTCGTTAACGGTGCAAAATACCACCCCAAAGAGGTACATTTTCAGAATAAGCGCATCGAGGAGGCCCTGTACACCGATTTTCAGCCAAATCGAAAGACCCCGTCGTTTCCCGTTAAAATGTTGATTGGCCGCTTACTCGTTAACGGTGCAAAATACCACCCCAAAGAGGTACATTTTCGGAATCAGCGCATCGAGGAGGCCCTGTATACCGATTTTCAGCTAAATTGAAAGACCCCGCTGTTTCCGGTTAAAATGTTAATTTAGCCGTTAACTCGTTAACGGTGCAAAATACTGCCCCAAAGAGGTACATTTTCGGAATCAGCGCATCAAGGAGGCCCTGTATACCGATTTTCAGCTAAATCGAAAGAACCCGCCGTTTCCCATTAAAATGTTAATTGGTCGTTAACTCGGTTACGGTGCAAAATACCACCCCAAAAAGGTACATTTTCGGAATCAGCGCATCGAGGAGGCCCTGTACACCGATTTTCAGCTAAATCGAAAGACCCCGCCGTTTCCCGTTAAAATGTTAATTGGTCATTAACTCGTTAACGGTGCAAAATACCATCCCAAAGAGTCATATTTTCGGAATCAGCGCATTGAGGAGGCCCTGGATACCGATTTTCAGCCAAATCGAAAGACCCCGAAATATGCTGCTGTGAGGATGATATTCGTTGCTGCTGATTTGACAGACGTCGCCAAAACCTTGCATTTGTATCAAATGCGTCATGCTGGCTTACATGTGAATTAGTTTGCATCGTTTGCATTCTGTTCGCGAACCTGTCAGTAAGATTATCAGCACTAATTATCGCACAGGATTGGTTTTTACTTTTTATGGTCGTCAACGTTGAGTTCAAGTGTCGTCATTTTAGCCAAATATTCGTGCTGATTGGTGGTATTGTGCCTGTCGCCACGTGTCCTCTGGTATTTCACACGCCAACGACACTTATTTAGCCGGATGATAGACAAGGACTGTAGGAGAGCGATGGGTAGATAAGGATGGTGAGGAAGACGCCAGCCGCTGCCCGATTCCAGCCTCTCGATGGCGAGACCACTGTAATCGGACAGATCAACCGATACTCCGGCGCCTCGATGGCAAGGGTAGCCGGAGCCGACTGGTCGCACCCCTGTCTGAGCGGAGACCCCGCACCCGAGCCTCGATGGCAAGACCCGGGGAACGAGTTTAAGCTCAGTGACTCGATGGCGAGACACTGTGGCCGCCTCCCTCACACACCCCGGAATAGGCCGTGTTATGAGTCCCGGATGAAAGGAAATGATCGGCTACTCGCACGCTATGAAGACTCGCTGCTGTTCACTGTCCCGTCCCCTTTTCCACTGGTCCAGCTCCTCTCCACACCAGTTAAGATATTTTCACTTGCTGTATTGTGCACCACCACCACACCACAGCCAGAGCACCACTTCCACCCACACAGCGAGCACTTCCCCGCCGAGCATCCAGAACGAACTCGCCCTCGAGCCCCGTGCGCCGACCCGAGGTCACCTCGCCGGCGCCCCGAGGGCAGGAGCCCACACAACCAATCACCGGGCTGCTTGCTATGGGGCCAGCTCAGTGCCGGCATAGCCCCAGGCGCCACGTGGTCGGCCGGCCGCCACATGGCCCGCTCGGAGGTCCGGGCGGCCCGGCCTGCAGCCGCCGGTGCTAACATCCCCCCGCACCGTGTTGCACTGCAGGGCAACACTCACGAAAGGTAACCGGCGTGCTGCCGTACACATCGCGTCGCTAACGCATATAAACCATTTCACATTCCAACAAATACGATGCTATTTCTTGAAACACCAGCAATTATAACATGAAACAAAAGAAAGAAAAAAAAAACACTTCCAGTTTCCACTTCGTGAAACAAGGATTAATGATGGGGATCAGTGGTATATCCGCACCGACGCACCAAGGCAACTGGCGACGTCATCACTGTTAGACGAATCGCTGCCGCCCAAGCAGAAACCGCCACATCCGGGGAAGCTACCGCCCGGGCTGGTGTAGCCGAGGAGGTTGCCGCCACCCGTGCTGAGGCGGCCGAGGAGGCCCCCGCTGCCTGCGCCGAGGCCACTGCAGCGCTCGCGGAGGCTAATGCCTCCCACGTTGGAGATGGAGAGACGCTGGAGAGCCTCCAGAGGACCCTAGGTCCTCTAGTGCTTGATAGCGATTTGTCAGGATCGTGTAATTCCCGCTGGTTTATCTCACGGTTGCGGAGATGCCTATGTTTTTGTCTCTCCCAGCCCCTCGATGGCGAGGCCACTGGGAGTAGACGGATGGGTCGATGGTGTTCGACCTCTCGTTGGCGAGATGACCTGGGCGTCACTTGATTCCGACGCCAAAGTCACTGACAGTCCTCTTCTAGGAAGCATAGCTTGATTGCAGGTCTGGTGTAGATTCTCCCGCCAGAGGTTCTCAGTTCAGCAGACCTCACTATGCCGTCTTCTCCAGGAAATACTCTTGTGATACGAGCCAATGGCCACGACCCCCTGGGCATATTTGTGTCTGTCATGAGAACCAGATCCCCCACGCGTAGGTTTCTGGTTTCTCGGTGCCACTTGCTTCTGCGCGACAAAGTTGGCACGTATTCTCGCGTCCATCTCCGCCACACGTGCTCAGCGACTGCTTGAGCTTGTCTCCAACGCCGACGACTGCTCAAGTTTCCGTTTCTTGTCAGAACTGGCGCAAGATGATGAGAAGCGTGACCCAACAGAAAGTGATTGGGTGTGAGCGCCTCGGCGTCAGTTGGGTCGGAGCTTACGTAGGTAAGCGGCCGACTGTTCACCATGTGTTCAACTTCTGCAAACACGGTCAGCAGAACTTCGTCCGTCAATACCTGTGAGCCGACTACGACTTGCAGGCACGTCTTTACAGATCTGACCATGCGCTCCCACACCCCACCCATGTGGCTTGCGGCTGGTGGATTGAAGCGCCAGTCAATTTCGTAGGAACTCAGTTTCTCTGGCATCTGCGCCAGAACCCCTCGGAGCTCTTGACGAAGCTCACGGTTGCTGCCGACGAAGTTTGTCCCACGGTCTGAGAAGATGACTTCCGGCTGCGATCTACGAGCAAAGAATCTTCTGAGGGCCATGATACAACTGTCTGTATCTAATGAGTGGGCCACTTCTAGATGTACAGCTCGCGTCGCCAGACAAGTCACCAGCAGTCCGTATCGGGTCTCCGTTTTCCTGAATCTTTTCACATGCAGCGGCCCGAAGAAGTCGACACCAGCGTTTCGAAATGGCCGTCCAGCTTCGAGTCTCTCCCGAGGGAGATCAGCCATCCGCGGTGGCACAGGGGCGGCCCTGCGACGGCGACAGAAGGAGCAGTCACGAAGCTGCGCCTTGATGACTGAGCGTCCTTGCGGAATCCAGTACTTCTGGCGCACCAAGTTCAGCGTGTGCTCAGCTCCTGCATGACCATGACGAGTGTGTTCGTGCTTGATGACAAGCCGAGCCAGCTCACTTTGCCGTGGAAGGATGATTGGGTGTTTGGCTTCCTCCGAGATGCATGCCTTGCCGATGCGTCCCCCGACTCTGACCAGGCCGCCCTCGTCCTGAAACGGGGCCAGAGGAAGCAGAGAACTGGACGAAGGCAGCGGCCGTTGCTGCGTCAGACAGCGCACTTCTTCAGCATAGGACTGCGCCTGTTCCCTGGCAACGACCCACACCTCCGCTGCTTGCAGTTCCGAACGTGAGAGTGGTCCGGTGGCCTTCGGCAGCTGTCCTGAAAGACACGCCTTCATGTTGCGCGTAAAGCGCATCGTCCATCCAACGACTCGCTTGAACTTCCCCCAGGATGAAAACCTCGCTGGAATCGGTTCCTCTGATGTGCACTTGGTAGTCGTGAATACCAGCGCGTCCCGCATCTCTTCATCCTGTGCCAGCTGGGCTAGCTCCTCTTGAGGTGGCCACTGGCTGACGTCCTCCCTCAAGAAGGTGGGACCCGTCAGCCACCTGCCGTCCTGACTGAGCATGAGCACCGAAACCCCTCTGGAACAGTCTTCAGCGGGGTTGAGCTTCCCAGGAACGTGGAGCCAGCACGCGTTGTGGGTCAGCTCGTGAATCTCAGCCAGTCGGTTGGCCACGAAGGTCTTGAACCGTCGGGTTTCATTACCAAGGTACTGCTGAACGACCTTGCTGTCCGTCCAGCAGAAGATGTCATCCGGTGGCTGAGTGATCTCACCGAGGACGGTAGCCACCAGACGCGCTCCAAGAACGGCTGCTTGCAGCTCCAGACGGACAATTGATAGTCGCTTCAGTGGAGCGACTCGGCACTTGCCGATCAGGAAGCGACAGTGGTGTAACCCATCGCTCGAAGTTGTCCTCCAGTATGCCACAGCGCCGAACGCACTCTCTGACGCATCGCAGAACACATGAAGTTGGCGTCGCAGTGTCCCTGGGTCGCTGGGGTTCACGCAGCGTTGCATCACGACTTCGTTCAGCTTCTCTGCTTCACTCAGCCATTCCAACCATTGGCTCAGCTCAGGTTCGGGTAGTGGCTCGTCCCACTCCAGATGTTTCCACCAGAGTCGCTGCATCATCATCTTTGCTCTCACGGTAACAGGAGCAGCAATCCCCAGAGGGTCAAAGATTGTTGACACTTTGCTGAGCACACCACGCTTGGTTGCACTCACTTCTTTGGCTTGGAGACGAAACCCCAATGTGTCCTCGTCTTCCTCCCATGCGATGCCCAGCGTCTTTTCAGCGGTGTGCGAGCTCCTGAGACATAGGCTCGCAGAGGCGCTGGCTTTCTCACTCTCTGGAACGCCTTTCAGCACAGCGGGGGAACTGCTTCTCCACTTCGTGAGGTGAAAACCTCCTCTCTCCAGTGCCTCCTTCACGTCAGCGTACAGCTGTTTGGCGGCGTCTTCCGTCATGCAAGAGAACAGGCAATCGTCCATGTAGAACGACTTGGCCAGTTGCTCGGGACTTCTACTGAGAACCTTGTCTGTCTCCGCTCCATAGTCCAGAAGTGCCTTTCTCAGCACGTAGCTGGCCGTTGCCGGTGATGACTTCGCGCCAAAGATGACCACCTCCATCTGATAGACGTCGGGCTTGCGGTGGCGCTCCATATCTCGCCAAAGAAAGCTCGATGCAGGCTGGTCTTCTGTCCGGATCCTCACCTGATGATACATCTGCTTGATGTCCGCGGTCACAGCGATCAGACTTTCCCTGAAGCGCATGATCACCCCAGGAAGGCTTTGTAGTAGATCTGGACCTGTGATGAGCTTCGAGTTCAGTGATACACCTTGGTATGTTGCCGCAGCGTCAAAAACGATTCTCAGCTTCCCCGGCTTGTTCGGGTTCACTACTGCGTGGTGTGGCAGATACCAACGCTTCTCCTTCGGTTCGTCCGCTTCTTCTGCTGAGAGCTTCCTTGCGTGACCATCCTTCACATATCCGTCGATGATGGCTTGGTACCTTGTAGCCAGTTCTGGCTGCTTGTCGAGTTTCCTCTCGATGGACTGAAGACGTCGGTATGCTTGGTTCCAGTTGTCCGGCAACATCGGTTCGTCTTCACCCCACAGAAGTCCAGCTTCATATCTGTCCCCCACCTTCCTGGTCTGCTGATCCAAGATTCGCATAGCTCTGAGATCTTCTTGAGATCGTGCATCAGAGCTGTTGATCATGGTGCCGAAGGCCTCGGTCGTCCACCAGTCTTGGACCAACTCTTGCAGACCCTCCAGAGCGTCTTCGGGAGCACGTTGACGCACGAACATGACTTGCCGCATTGTGCTTGGAATCAGGGTGGATATCGATCCCGTCAGGGTCCAGCCAAAGTCTGTCCGGATAGCGACGGGCATTCCGGGGCCTCCCACCCTGACCTCTCGCTGCAGCACAGCTTCCAGAATGTTGGCACCAAGTAGGAGCTCGACGTGTGCGCCGTTGTACTGCTGTAGGTCCAGGTCCTGCAAGTGCTTCCAGCTGCGAAGCTGCTTGCTACTCATGCTGGGTGGGGCCACGTTCAACCTTGGCACAGACCACACCTCGGGCACGACGATTCGATTTCTGCTGGTCGCTGTGCTCAGAGGACTGACCGTCAGGTGAACTCGAAGAGACGACTGTCTGGTACCGCTTCCTTCGATGTTCTGTAGCTGCAGATTCTCTCGGACTCCAGGGACCCCAACCTCTTCCAAGACATCTTCACAGCAGAGCGATGTCTGCGCTCCCGGGTCCAGCAGTGCTACTACGTCTCTCTCCCCGTTTGGGCCGTGAATCCGCACCGGCACCAACTGCAGCAGTGTGTCTGTCGTCTCTGTGAGAGCCGTGCCGACGATGCGACTTCCTTCTCGTGCCACTGTTTTTGGTTCTGTTTGGCTTTCTTCATTACAAGCGGCGCTTCTGTCCACATGTATGAGTCGGTGATGAGATGCATTACTCATTCAAGTTGCATCGTCTTGCAGAGCGGCAATCCCTCATGAAGTGGCCCTTGTTCAGGCAGCCCAAACAGTCGTTCCTTGCTCACTACGACCAGCCTCTCCTCCACCGTCTTCGACTTGAACCGTGCAATCCTGAAGCTTGTGCTGTTCCTTGCACAGGACACAGAACCAGCGACGTCGGTTGTTTTCCGTCTGGGAAGACGTAGCCGACGTAGTCAGAGTGTTCGTCGCGCCGAGGTCTCCCGTGCACTCGCGGATGGCCTTTTTCTTTCTG